>NC_135265.1:90854782-91044782 GCF_051311805.1 Agelaius phoeniceus | reverse complement strand
CAGATTCTCCAGATTTATCAGACTCCTGAAGAGGTCTTGTCCTTTTAAGTTATCTAAGTTCTGAGCATATTCTTTGATATCTGTTCTTTTCTAATACTCAAGCCACAGCAAGGAATCTACCTTTGAGTTGACAGATCTCAAGAGTGCCACAACACTCTTCCTCCTGGCCTACTTTAATATTTAGTATGAATTCTCTCTCACACAAAGAATTTGCCTGATTCCAGTGGTGGGCAATTGGTTCTTGTACCAATTAAGCTCAAAAAAATATTTCCTTTCTTCATGAAGATAAAATAGTCTAATCAGCCATCTCTCAAATAATTTTTGACTGAGACTTCCAAGCCTTTTACTGAAATATCTTCCATTATTTCAGCGTCCCTTTTGTTTTTTGACACTCTGTGTCTCACAGAATTACAGCATGGTTGAGGTTGGAAGCAGCCTCTGGAAGTTATCTGGTCTAAATTCCCTGCTCAAACAGGGCCACCTACAGCTAGTTCCTCAGGACCACATCCAGACAGCCTTTGAATATCTCCAAGAATGGAGACTGTACAACCTCTCTGGGCAAACCATGCTAGTAGTTGATCACCCCCACAGTAAAAAAGGCTTTTCCACAAGTGCAGACATCATCTCCTCTTTTGCCTTTTCTTCTTTCACTGGGACATGTATAACAGGTCCCATTACAGAAAGAGGTTGTACATCTATTTATAATATTACTCTACAAAATTCTCTTGTTTTTGGCCAGCACAGAGTTAATTTTTTTTTCCATGAAGGGGTGGAGCCTGGATCTGGGTGGGCTTGTCTAGGTTGTTATCCAATACCGCTCAAATCATCACCAGGAGTAAAAGTAAGGGACTTCTCCTTTCAGGAGGAAGGGTGTGGCCTCAGTGGAAAAGTGTGACAGGAGAGGTTAATGTATCTGCTGTTGTTCATTGCTGCCCAGGGGCCCTTTTACATTTTGAATGTAAATCACCCTTTATTTTGGTATGTTTTTGCATATTAATATCGTTTCTGTTACTGTTGATTTTTCATTGCCGTTTCAAATAAATTGTTTTATCTCAACCTATGAGGTCTACCTGATCACCCTCCTCTCTCATCAGAAGGGGAGGGGAATAGCTCATGGTTTTCATTTTAGTGGGAGTACTAAGCTGGGGAATCCCATTCCTAAACCATGACAACAATACATAGCAGGAAAAAAAGTCACAGAAAATTCTACTCTGCTTTTGTTCAGTACTCCCTGTATCTATAGCATGAAGTCATCCTAACTGGCCCTGTCTGCAAATCTGGTGCTGGAGGCTCATCTTTATTCGGTTATTTGTTGTAGTGTCCTGGATCCCTGAAATATATTTTTTCTTCCATTTTCACCAATGAAAACTCCTGGAGGAAACAAGCATAGCAGACTCTTGTCTTTTTTTGTGCTTCTTGACAGGTCAGTAGGTCAGAAAATTATTGGAAACATGAAAATTTGCTGTTTCTTTTTCTCTTCAAATGAAAACATTTCATCCACATTCCTGATTTACTGGTCGTTTGATCTCATATTATTCATACTATTCTTAAGAAAACCTATGCTTGAGTGTAGGAAATATGCTAATGGTTCCTTTAAAGATCACGCACAGCTCTTTCAGTAATGGTCACCAAGTTTACAGAAATGTCTTCTGTTGCAGTGAACTGGTCATATGCCAAGCATGATATTCTTGGAATTATGCCAAGCATGATATTCTTGGAAATGCTTCTACTCTGTCATCACAGCCTAACTGATTGAGCTGGGACGTGCTAAGATTGTGAATGGGCTTGAGTTTTCTGCCTCCAGTGAGCACCACATCCTGGGCAATTCTTATGATAGGCAGGTTTGGTTCAGAGACACAGGTCAAACTTATGCTAACTTTACAGTATATATAAAGATGCAGTGCTGCGCATTGGTAAAATAACATGAATTTTGAAATCTTACAAGGGTTCCCAAATGATACAGTTTTCTTTCAGAAAGAAGTTAGTTCCTGGAGGATTTGAGTGCTCGGAACATCAAAACTCTATTTATTTTTCTTTCTATGTATCAATATATGGCCAACACGAAACTTACCCTCAGTGAGGGAAGCTCAGACAGTCAGAAATTCAAGGTCAGGGTGTACCCCAAATATACAATGTAGTTTTATTGAAATTGTTCTGGTACTTTGGCTTTTGTGTATTTTGCTTATTTACTTGATATTGCAATAGTAAGTTTGATGTTTATTTACACACTGGACATGAGCATACAGGGATACAAAAAAGCCCAAACCCTATGTACTAAATCCACAGGATTCAAAGTAAGGAAAATAATCCAAAGTAAGAGCATCAGCTAATGCTTTCACTTCAGGCTTAGATCATACTCTTGTATTTGACATTACAGAAGTTTGAGATTGATGTTACATGCCACATGGGCTACAATAAGTGCAATGGAAAGAGATAAGGATGGCAGTCTCAGCTACATATTTCCATTATTTTGTGGATTAGAAATGGGCAGACCTCTAAATGCCTGATTTTTGGTGGGACAAGAGACCAAGGTACTGATCAGCATATGTATATATACACACATATATACAGTATTTCTCACATATTTGTATTAGCAATTACTAAGGTTTGTTCAATAAAATGTGGCCTACGAGAAACCAGAAGCTACAAGAATCATTGACTATATGAAAATATTTTGACCTAAAGTTTTTGAAAATTACTATCCATATTTGAAAAGATTTATGACTTTTTTAAATTTTGCTTTTAATGATGTTTTCACAGCTACAGGCTTTCTGTTGTAGGTTTTGGTTTTCTTTTTATTTGTTGTTGGTTTATTTTGATTTTCTCCTCCTTGGCTTTCATTTTAATTTGGATAAAAGAACTTCTTCTCTAATTCATGGAGTATCCTGCAATTTGCTTTTCACTAATGCAACAAAATTCTCTAGACTGACAATTTTGTTGGGACCCAGTGACTGACTCCTACAGTATTCTGTGTCAAAACATGTTATTAAGCTCTGTTGTGATGATTAGTGCTATGGCAGTGTTTCTTCACAAGCAGCAAATGGTGTGTGTGTATCTGAAATAAGAGGATTTAACTCTGTTTTTGATGTGGACCCTGGTCTTTAGGCACTGCTAGAATTTCAGTCCATAATAGTTCTGAACATAACTTACTTATTATTGTTATGCTTTGTATATAAACAGCACATCAGAAATCTACACAAGCATTTAAGCCCTGAACTTCTGTTAATTCTGATGAAAATAAGGCTGCTAAAAAGACTTTGTCGTGCTGTCCTTATGGAGCCACAGTAAGAATCCCCAGGCAAAGAGCAGTTGCCCTGGAGACATACTTAAATCCTTATATCATATATCAATCCAATTGCAAATAATCTGTCTTCACATGTCAGTTATTAATTCACTTTTTTTTAATAATCGGAGAAGAAAAGCCATCTGGAGAAATGTCTTTAATAAAAAAAATTGACTGTATTTTATTTATTCCCAAAGGTGGTCATTTTAATAAGAGGTAGTCCAGGAAATCTGGGGAGGTTTTTAGAAAGGTTATCAAACAAGAGCTGCTACAAGTTTAATTCATAATTTGCACAAGCCTTGATAGAAATCCACTGTGCTAGTGGAGAGTGAATAATTAACAGTTTTGATGTGCAACTGAATAAGACTACCTCCTCTAGTCGGTCTGTGCTGGGTGAAGCTGTTACAGCAAACTGATTGCCAATAGAGTGAATGCTGTAACGTCACATTCAGATCCTGGTGACAGGGCCATGAAGCCAAGAAGATGCTGGTAAAGGGGAATAGCAAGAGAGAAGGGAAGACTGACACACTTCCCAGAAGACTGCATAGTGGTGGCATCCTTCCTCATTCACACAGACGTTTTAGATCTGCACAACTGGGCAGGACTTTACCAACTCATGGCATGTCTTTCATCTCAAAAGGACTTTCAAGCAGTCCTTGAAAGTCTTGAAGTTAATTCATCATCTTCTTGCTAGTTTAATGGTAGGCTTATATTTTCATCAAAGTTGAACACTTTTCTTCAACCAAAAGTCTAAAAGCACTTGGTAAGCACGTAGGAGACAAGATGCCTGAGAAAAGGCTAAAACACTCTGCATCATAAACACCAACCTAATCATGATTTTATTCTTACTGTCTGCATTGGGATCAGCCATTAGTCTTCCATAGAAAATCCTAATTGTCTTTTCTCCATTTTTGGTAAGTCTAGGAAGAGGTAAGACTAATCTGATGAATCAGAGGGATTTAGGGAAGACATAAAGCTCCTTTTTATATTTCAAAAGAATACAAGTATCAGAATAAAAAGTTCTAAAAAAGAACCGGTACTTGAAGGCAGAATCTTGTGAAGTAGTGTCTGTAAAATTTTTTGCAGTTATAATGAAACTTCTACAATCTCAAAATACCCTTCTTCAGAACTTACCTTGCAATTGGTCTTAAACACATTTTGAGCCTGAAAAAAGGGGAACATTAAAGTTAAAACATTGTCTAGAACAATATCTCTTTCAAAGAATTTTTCTTGATACTTCTTGTGACTTAGTTTTGGGTAAGACGTGCTTTCTGGATAAAAGAAGCAGAACACTTTCATTCATGCCGTTTCATGCTCTTTTTGTTCTACAAATGATTTATATTGCAGGCATGTTCATGTAATGCACAGATAGTATAGCCATGGTCTCCCATTACCTGTACTGCCCAGGAGCACAGGCTTCACAGCAAAGTAGGGGTGGTATGACACAACGTGACAATACCTTCCACAGCAAAGCACAGCAGGCTTTGCTTGACAGGTCATGTCACAAAGTGGGATTGCAGCAGCAGTTGAGAAGCACAGTGTGCCTTAGCTGGTCATTTCTGGTTGAGCAGCATGGCCTAACACCAGAACGAAAGCTGTGTTCACTGTGTAAGGAAAGAGAGACTGCATTGAGATGGTGGCAAGCTACTGCTTCTACCATAGAGCTTGGATGGTAAAGCCTGGACAGCTGTAGTTGTGCAGAGTAGCATGAAAATGACAGAATCCCAGCAACTACATGGTCTGGTTTGATGTCCTGATGATATGACTACCCAGTAATGCTGCTCTTTTTCTTGCCATAATGCAGCACTGACTGCATAATGCAACAGGACACAGCAGTGACTGCGCTTCATGGCAGTGCAGACATTGCAGTGCACAGAATCTTTTTGGTTTTCTTTGTGTTTTGTAAACTGACACCACTTCTCTTTCATGAATTTTCTCATTTACAACTTGGTTCACTGATTTCACTTAGCCCATACACATCCTTTATAGATAGAAAAACAAAAGGGAAATGTTATTTAGAAAGAGAAGCCTGTAGCTAGCATGCTGAAGAGTGATTCCGTATTAATTTCACAACCACATCACTTGCTGTCTAAATTGCACTGCCACCTCCCATTCACAAAAGAAGAGCAGAGATAGCCCTCTGGTTTTTTTCCCAAGCTGTTATTTGAAGGCCTCTTCCACTGTATTCAGAAGTTTTACTTGTGGATTTTGGGTTCACTTTTGTTGTGTTTTCAACAATTGCTCCTCTTTGGTTTGGTTTGTTTTTGTGGAGTTTTGTGGTTTTTTTGTTCTTTTTCTCTCTAAGGCTGAAGAGCAGTTTGGTGGTATTTATCAGAAATTTCTCTGAAAGCCTTTGTGTCCCCAGGCTAGCACATTGACGATTTAACGCAAAGGAGAAAAGTTGAATAATTTGATTTTTTAAATATAAACTAGATTATCACCAGTTTAGATTAGATGCACAATAGGAAAGCATACTGTAGTTTAGGAACATCATAAATCAAGCAAACCACTTCTGTATTAATTTTGCCATCTACAAATACTTCAAATAAAACATTTAATCTCTGTGCATAGGTGAATGCCATCTTATTATAAGTGCAGAATGAGTGTTCTGGAAGAAAAAACCATAAAAATCACAAAATTTAATTGCTACGGGTTTGCAATCTGAGATTTCCATGAGCACCATGTGACTCAGAGATGTAAAACTGCACATTTGCAGTTTTCCTCTTATATCCACTGCTTTTGGACAACTATCAGTCAATGGACAGGATACAGTCTTATTCCTCCACACCTGTACAAGGTTTAGTGTCACCTTGAGTGCCGTGACCACACCAGAGAGAAAACTACCAATGCTTGTATTGAACATTATGTTATGTACTGCATGGGTGAGAGGACCAAGTATCACTTGCAGTCTAGGGTCGTTTTTTTCTGTTAATCATAGTACATATAGCAATTCATAAGGACAAAACAATGCTGATTTTTATTTTTGTAACCCTCTAAACCAGCACTATGTCTTGTCCCCATTTTACAGATGGATAACGAACAACTAGAGTACTTGCCATTGGAAGTCTGAATCAGAGCTGGGAAATAGATATGGTTATTCCCAAATTAGAGCTTGAGCATTCAAAAGGCACTTTGGTTTGACATACATTAAGAACAAAAGTACATTGAGCCACTTTCATCATGAAAAGTTTTTCTTCCAAATGCAACCTAGTAGTGTGGACTCACATTTTATTCCAGGACTTGCTGTAGTTCCTGGTGCCCACACAAAATAAAAATGGAAAAGTTGCAATGGCCCTCATCTCTCAGAGACAGACTGTATGACATGAGGTAGGTAACACAGTTTCTACTGTATGTTAATTAGCATACAAGCTCTTAATATTTTTCATCTTAATAAAGAACATACTTTTCTAGAATTATCAGTATATAATTTTAATAAGTAGAGTTACATTTTCAAAATTTGTGGGAAAAAAATCCCCTATTAAGCATTTGTTCAGACACAACATAAACCACAGGATGTGCTTTTCCTCTTTTCAGAGTCTGTAGGCAACTGGTTAAAAATTTTTGCTACTTAATAAGTACAAAGCAAACCACCTGTGCATGAGATATGCTGAAAACAAATGAATTAATTTTACTACAAGCAAATGAATAACTGTGGTTCTGAGCAAAATCTGTTTTGGTCAGAATAATTCCACTGCTCTATGCTTGCCAATGTCGCTGCCACGCACTTGGGTTCCCTGGAATGAGGCCATCAATTTTAACAGTGTAGAATGAAAAGCTGAAGCAAGAAGTGCAAATAAGCATACTGTGCTTTTGAAGAGGTGATCCAAAAAGCCTGGGAAATGGAAAATAGTTGTTATTATGTACTCGTTGTAGATAAAGCAATATATGTTACAATGTCCTAGAGAGTTAACCCATGTGTGAAACCAGGAAGGGAAACTACTTTCAGATAAAGGGTCCCTTTCTAAGCTCTGTGAAGTTCTCCCCCTGCATTTTTATATGTTCCTGTGTTTATCCACACAACTAACCAGCAGGAATGACTTTTGAGTGATGTGGAACCACCCTTGTGCAGCTACAGAATCAGGTCCTCTGGCTTTGATCCTGGAAACTGACATAAAGTAATGGGGTCTATACATTGGAAAAGCAGGTGGAACTAAGTTCTTCTGCAACATAAGAATTCACTTTTGTTGACTAAATCTACTAATTTCAATACAGAAAGTCTATTGTGGAAGGTGATGGGATTAAAAAAAAATAGACATTGGTAATGAAACTGCGTATTAATTTAGATGACAGCATCTGTATGAAAGAAAATAATGTGAAATAACAAGAAGTATTTTGCTTATGCACTTTAAGCCAGATATTTACACTGGCTTATCCATTATCATATTCATTATTGTGTTTATTTTGCATTGATTATTCATAATGATCAACTATGAATGTATTCCTGTTTAGATTTTATGAATGGTTAATCCCCTACAATCCTCTCTCATCCATGTTTTTTCTTTTTGGAGCATAATGATAATACTACTTATAAAATAAGAAACAGGTATAGGACTTAATCTTTAGAATGCATCAAGAAAATAAAATGTCTTTGAATGAAAATATACAAATAAATGTATCTCATTTAAATTACTTTGGAAAGTGGTCTTTACAGTTCTACCAAAAGTAAATTTTTGGTATTTCAGACCAAAGTAATAATCTCAGCAGTTTCGGTGTGAGAGTATTAAGTGCATTTTTATACTTGTGGTATTTTTTATATCTAGAATTGAATCACAGAAATGATAACTAGAGAATATTATAATTAAAAGAAAGCCTAATAAAGCTAAGATGGAAATGACAGGGCTCAGATATCAGGAAGGACTCAGATATAAAAAGTTAACATTTATACATCTGTTTCCCACAGGCTGACAAAAGTCCCTCTTTGATGTTGGATTGGTGCTCTATCTTTCAGAAATCTATCAAATATAATAAACCAGAGTCACCAGTATACTAACTATAATGTTGGGGATGGAAGAAGTTATGCTCTAAATAAAACAAAAACAGAAAACCCCAAAAAAACCCCAAAAAAACCAAAACAAGTGGAAAGTGAGTCAGATAATAAACAAATTATTTCAGATTGCTCACAAAGCAGCCTTTCATAGCACCATTGGCAAGAAGCTGTTTAACTTAGCTCATTAAACAACACATAACAGAACACTTCAAGAATCTTCAGTACTCAAGGATCTCGTCTAAAATAATAGATTTACAATCAGTTTATGACCTTCCCAGCTTTCACGTCCTCTGTTTGTCTTGCTTGTGTTCTGTTAAACAAGAAAAGTGTTGTGACCCATAATTGCAGGCAGATTCACAGCAGGTTTTGAGGAGCTTTTTTTGCCACGGTGTCCGAGCTGTCTCCATCTGCTGCTGTCTTGTGTGCTCCCCACAGGGGGACCTGGCTAATTTTTCAGTCAATTAGCAGAAGGGTTGCTTTTTGTTCTCCAAGTGCACCCCCCTGGGCTCCTCTTACACCCTGGACACACTATTCAGATGTTGAGAGTTTTCAAAAAGCATATCATATTATTTTTTTTCTACTGACCTTTGTGACATTGTTGAGCAAATGCTGTCTCTTGTAATCATAGACACTTACATTAAACTGTGTAGACTAACTTTGGAATGGTTTTAATACGACTATTAATATATATGTAGTAATGGCTTTTCCTAAATAATCTCTGAAATCTTGTATCAAAGATTAGCCATACCATTTAATTCAGAAAAAAACCAGTTGGCATACTAATATCTGCATCATGATCATGATTTACTGTATAATTTACTCTTTTAATTGAAAAATAAGTTCCTTAGCAATTGCTTCTGCTACTTACCTTCTAGCGAGGCACATTTAAATGTTGGACAGAAACTTCAAATTATGAACACAGCTGCAGTTTCAGTGAAAAATCCTTATATATCACATGAAAAAAAGAGCTTGAAAGAGTAGGTTTAATTTGGCACATGTATGTTTATATCTTTAAATAACTAGCAGAGGGGTAATGCAAACATTTTATAGTGGTTGAATAATAACCTGATATTCAGGCTTCTTGTGTACTCTTTGTGTTGCTTTATATGAATTTTAATCAGGATTTGGCTAATATACACTCCTTGCAAGAGAGAAAATGCTGTTATTTCAGTATAACAAAATATTACTAGATTTCTGGAAAAAAAGTCAGTGTTTTCTTCTGAAAGAGTATAGTTGAGCTAACAGAAAGCAATATGCTTTAAGCCCCCAATTTATGCACATTCCATTTGGAATGCTATCTTGCTGAGGTGTCCCTGAGCCTAATCGGCTTCAAGAAATTTTGAGCATCAGTTTATGGTTTACATATGATATTCTCCATGTGCTATAGCTACCATTGTATACTGTGGGAGGATATAGAATCCTTCTCTTTAATTTCACTGTCATATCTTTTATTTGTGATTTCTACCTTGGTTGCAAATGTAGATCAGTGAGGGTATTTTTTCTTCTCCTTAGCTCCATGATCACGCTGCTACTTTTTACAGCAGGATATCAAGTGAGTTCGTTTTTCTGTAACCTTTCATCTGCCCAGGCTCTCGGCTATATCTTTCTATAGTTAATAAATATACTTTTTCTCAGTGTTAAGCAATAAAATATTCACTGGGTCTGAGCTGGGGTTAACAGATTTCTGAAAATTTTATTGCGTGACAGCCTGTCCTGAATAATCCCCTCAGCTGTCTCATGTTCTGGGGCAGAAATGATCTTATGTGTCACTCTAATAGTCTAGAATTACACTTGTATCACTGTCACCAGCATATGGGGCTGTGTATACCCCTAGGCCCAGCTCCCTCTCTTTCACGGCATTTAAAATGATAACATTTGGCAAAGCCAGTTTTGACAGAAAGTGAACTCTCCTTTCCACGCTGGTGACAAAGCCAGCCACCGGAGGCCTGACACCGAGCAGCCAGTCATCATGCTCTTTGCTGGGTAATGATCGTGGGCTTCCCTCCTCTTAATAACCACCTCGCTGCAAGGGCAGGCTGCAGTGCAGCTCTTCACTTAATTATACAGTCTCCTCTTAAGTGCTTTATTCATGGGAGGCCTTCAGCTGCTCAGGCGTTATTGGGGCTTTTCTTTTATTTCCATGCTGCCAAAATGTGCTGATTGCTGGGCAGGCAATGGGAGAAGGAAGGACTATTTGCGAAAATAACAGGCAGGAAAACAGAATGGCTTGGGTATGTTCACAAGCAAAAAAATTTTAGGAACTGCACTTTTTATTGTCATGATAAGTCTATGAATGTATTGTGGTGCTAATGGTAGTACCTAAAGATGGTATACAGCCTGAGAGGAGAAAAAAAAAAAGAGAAAGTCCAGTATCAAAGAATAGAAAAGTAATTAAAAAAATAATTACCCTCTAAAAATGAAGTTAGAGCCTTAAAGGTGATTATTAAATACAAACAAAATAAAATGTGGCAACTCAGGAACTTGATGCTGGTGCGAACCTTTTATGTAGGGTCGCTAAGCTAACCAGTAGAAATTCATGAAATGCAGAAGGTTCTACCAGCAGCTGTTCCTGGGAGTCTAGGGAGAACATCAGACATTATTTACTGTTGCCACTATATAAACTGTATTCATATTTTCCTCCCACACCCTCAGTTTTAGTTTAGAGTTTGAATTTGGAGAATATTCTCTTCTTACACTTTACTTTCACCATTCCTATCTGTGTGCTTGTAAAGGAAACCCTGACTCATTTCCCCATTTCCCACTGCCTTCTCCATAATGCATCTAGTCTGAAGCTCTAATAATTCCCAGTAGATATCTTTACTGACATATGGTTTAGTCTGCTCTTAGGTAGTACACATTTCAGGATGACTATTAAAAAAAAGAGTAAATAAACTTTTTTTTCTTCCCCCTCACCCAGCTATATTAACACAATGTTTTCTACAAACATTTTCAGTACTTTTATAAATGGATGACTTTGTCCACACCATGGAAATGCCCCCTATTTTTGTGCTGATACCCAGGTGTTGATTTTAGAAATATCTGGGGAGGCTCCTCAGTTTCCTTGAACTCCTGTTTCAAAAAAGAAGAGCTATCTTGAACTGTCTTTCATTACCATTGCACAGTGAAATGTGTTCCATAATATGGAGAAATGAGCAATAGTCTGGACCAGAGCAGTTTCACAGAGATTTAGAGAATTGATTCATCTCAAAAGGGAAGGATTAAAAAAAATATTGTCCCAGAAAATTAACTTGTGAGAGTGTTGGATAATAATGTGAACTATTTGAAATTTGATTTCAACCAAATTCCAGATATTTTGTGTTTCAGTCAATTCTCTTTCTACAATGGCAATCTCCTAGGGCTTACCACTGCACAACCTGAAACCCAATGATATGGCTGCATGAAGCGTAATGCTCAATGACCTCTTCTGTAGGACTATAGAGATCTCATTAACATTAATACCATTTGTGGAGAACCTTAGGACAATGGGAAGCAGAGCTTTAAAAAACATGCATTCACCGACAGATGTGCATTGAAATTTTAAAGACATGTGCTGGATTGTTAGGAATATGCACACTGACTGAATTTTAAGCAAATCCCTGAAGTTTCTAGTGCCACTGTTTAAGCACTTCATTCTCTGTTATGTGCAGTGACTTTCATGATCAGTTTAAAGCAGTGATATGAACTATTTGCCTGAAACAGCCCTGCACTTATACTATGGATCTCCTGACAGCTCTGTCATGATTCCACCCACTGAGACACAAGCAGTCCCTCTCCACACACACACTAGTTCTCATTATTGTGATTAATAACCCTCAGGTAACTGGTAGGCACAGAGTTAGCATGTGCATGACTTTGAACTTGGATCCACACAGCTCTGTCCAGGTGCTTGATCAAACTCAGTACAATGTTAACTACTAAAAGCCATATAATGACTGTAGGTATGACCCTTTGTGACCAATGTAAACATTTCTTCCCTGTCCAATAAAGAAGGTGTTAACTTCAGATTAAAATTATATATCCCTGACTTGTCATTTCTGTTAACTTCTGCCTGTATATGATTTGTTTGTGTGTGTGTGCATCTAAACATACATATAGGCTTATTTCTGTGAATGCTTATATATAGAGATGCACACACCCACACCCACATACACCTAAGTATCTACAGAATTATATGCTGGGTTCACTAATTTCAACAATCTTTTTATGTGTCTTAATTTGGCTGTGCCTGGTAGGTTTTTCAAATCATTTGGTAGCTGATTTGTCAACTACTACAATGTCAAGTCAGAAATTTGTTGGCAATGTTGATGTTCAGTGGTGGGCAGAGAGGAAAACAGCAGCGAAGAAGAGAAACTTGGTCAGTTTACAAGTTACTGATAATGACTTTAAAGAAAATGAGCCCCATCTGACAAGTATATAACACATGTGCTCAGATAAATGGAGCTTTATACTAGTCCATGGAGATAGTGACTGTAACAGGTTCAGTGTAAGTGGCTAGTTGGGATAATTTTTCTTCATGAGGAAGATCTCATGTCTAAGGCAAGATGGTATCGTTTCACGATGGATGCCTATAGACACAGAAAAGTTCATTACTCACCCTGTTACGTGATGATGAAAGAGCAAAGCAAAGTTAAAAAGATGTAGTGGCTTCGTTCTGCCTATATGGCTGGTCCGAGGAGAGTTAATAGTCCTTCACTGTGAGTTTTGGTCTTGGTGTTGTTAGCTTTTCTGTGAAAACAGAAACTCTTGGGTTTTGTCTTCAGGATTCAAACCATGGCATTTTCAGCTGGATTGCTTAAGGCAGCAAAAAAGTTCTATTAAGTGTGTACAAAGTACAAGAAGGTGGCAGGGGAAAAAACAGAAAACCAGAACTGCGAACCATGTAATAAGCTGGATTTTCACAGTTCTGATGAAATGCACATTTCTGTCACATTTTGCACATTCTGATGTTCATCTGTTAAAATCTGTGCAGTATTTCAGAACTCAGTTACATGAAAAAAGGATGCTTACAGATTATTTCTAAGCTTTATAGAAATTTTATCTTCTTATCAACTGTTGCATCACGCAAAACTCTTAAAAAACAATCAAACCAAGCTCCTAGATGCCATGCTTACCTGCTACTCATGATTCCCTCCAAGCAAACATCCTATTGGAGAATCTCTTACCACATCAGGTAGAAATGGCCATACACATGTAATTATGACAATCTAGCTATCATCCATGGTTATGGCTATCATTCAAGCCCGGTTGCTTTTTAAAGATTTCTGCATCCAGTTCAGAGTACAAGCGCAGCTGAACATGTGGACCATACAGTGTGCCACTCTCTGTCTCACATTAATATGCTCAGTGGCCAAGAAACTTTTCCTTGCAAAATGTAGAAAATCCACCACTTCCCCAAATAGACTTTTATTTATATTTGTTCTGATAAACTGTTTTTCTAATGGGATGACCTCCTAATCTCAAATTTTAGAGGAGAAAATTTGAATAGTCACATGGATGAGTTCAATAGAATTTCTCAGAAGGTTTTATCAATATGTCAGATTGCTTTACTCAGAAAATCTCATTAGGCCTGTAGCATGCCAAGAGAGTTATTTTACCTGGCAGAGTTAAGAAGCTGTAATAATAAAAGATGAAAATATACCCCTTTCTTGTCTCTTCCCCCAGATAATTTTCAGTTTAAGGTACAAAACATGTACTTTAGAAAATTTGAGTTCTATACTTGGCACAATAATTGGCATTCTGAAGAACCTCAACTACATGGTTTCACTTCTGTATCTTTTTCAGAAGCAAAGAGTGTTTTCTCTTTTTTTCATTTGTTTAGATTGTGTTTATTTGGTTATTGTTGCTTACCATGTGAATGCATAGTGTCTGGCAATATTTTAGAGCAGTAAAGAGTGGGAGAAGAGTGTGAAGCAATTACAATGAATCTTAATTTTGTCTTCTATTTTGTCTTGTTATTTAACATGGGAGAAAAAAATTTGTCAGGGGGGAAGCTGTCTGGTTTGGTTGGCATGTACTCAGAACTCAGAAGTCATTCTTCAATGCATAGTGAGGATGATGCACTTGGATCAGAATAAATAACTGTATCAGAAAAACAATTTTTTTTTATAATTAATGAGTTATCAAAAAAGGGCAAGGAAGTAATCTTTAGGGACAAGAAATGAGATCATACACTCTCTACATGCTAATTTTTGACTGGAATGCAGATAGCAAGGGTACAAAGTTGTCATAAGGTGAATATGACAACTTCTGAATATCACAACTTCTGTGATAGTATCACATATGAAGAATTTGCTTTGGCCATGTGCACATTGAGTTAAACTGTATAAAATGCAAGCTTGTTGTAAATTCTTGTAAATATCATTGTGCCAGGCTGATCTGTGCCAGATCCTCTATATGCTGGAATTAAGAAAACTTAACAGTTAACTAATATAATGTAATTTGTTTATGAGTTTAATCCTTGTCCTTTCATGGATGAACCTCAGAAGTTTTTTTCCAGCTACCTAATGTATTCAAATACCCATTAACTTGTAACATGAAATTATAGTAAGAGAAGTTGGGCAGACAAAATGCAAATGGTTACACAACAGTAGGGGGAAATTGAGTTTTGATTTTCAAGGTTCATTGTATCTGTCTGGTTCAGAATATGTCACAGTTTCTCTACACCTGATGAGAATTCCTTATGTTGGTATGTCATATCTCTACTTGAACCAAAGCAATTATCCAAGCCATAATAGGGATGGTACTGGAGGAGATCTACAGTGTTAGGACCACTTCAGACTGAGTGAAGTCATGCTCACTTAGTCAGAATCAAGTGTATGAGGTGTAATGGTGACTATGAAGCTGATGAATGAGTGTCCATTTAAAAGTGTTCTATTTAAAAGGAAGAGAATGGTATGTGTAGAACACAAATATAGAAATGCTTTCTGTGGCAGGAGATTGGACCAACAACTATGAGAAACAACTTTAAATACGACTGGAAATAGTTGTTTGGCTTTGTTCACAATCATATGAAGTTTTACGTCAGATGCTACTGTGAGAATGATGAGAGCATTGTTTCATTATACTATGGGCACTAAGGAAAGAAAAAGAACAATAAGCCTGTTTCTGTATCAGGAAATAGAAGTGCTACAAAATATGATATCAGACAGAGCATAGAAAAAAAAGAGTTCTACCTTATGGGTACTAATATTTCATCTATAGAAAGCAAAAAGAAAACTACATAAGCATTTTAGGAAATAGTAGATGCAAAAGTCATTTTCTATTTAAATTATACTGGGCAGAGTAAGGTTACGATTTATTTGTGTACATGTTAGCATGTGCACAAAACATCAGGCTTTAAACATCAGGTGTAGAGTAAGCTGGTAAAGACTGAATGAGTTAAGAAAGATGACCATAATATTCATACTAATGTTTTCTTTTAATTATGTTCAATTTATTATCACCTAGAAAGCCTTTCAGAAAAGATCAAAAAAGCATCTGGAGATCAATATTACTAAAGGTTGCCACTGAGACTTGACTCATATTATGGTGTTCCCATAAAACCAGTCTTCAGCATCATTTTTACTGTTTTAAAAAAACATATGTAGATAAGTAAAAATATGACTCATTATGAAATTTAGGATTAATCTCAGTAACTGTTTTTGTGAGCATTTGACACCCATTTTCTACTTGGTAAAGATGCTTAGCAATGTAATTCAATACCTGTTCTTACTATTCTATTGTCTCTTGCCAGGTCATGTCAATGGCAAATTGAACCTCAATAAGGAAAAAACCAAAAAACACCTTGAAGAAAAGAGAGAAGTCATAAAAAATTATAGACAACGGTAGAGTTAAATAAGGGCCAAACACTTTAATGCCTTAATGGAAGAAAATAATCTGAATCTATCACAGTATGACTTACAGATGCTTTCATGAGTTACTGGATCTGAGCTAATATACTCTGCTGAAAGATGAGGCATATGGCTTAGACTGCTCTGTGCTAATGCCTCTGTTCTGGATCAGAGTGAACTTTAGCCTGGCAACAGACAGACTGAGGCTGGTTCTGCTTTATCCATCCCTGCAAACATACCTTTCAAGAACTGGACTTCATGTCTATCATATGATGAGAAAAAGTGTCACAGTCCAAGTCAGCCTTTATCTGGTAGTGTATTTGATGTAGTACCATTTTATTTCAAAAGGTCCATGAATATGACAAAAATGTTATATTTTCTTCAAAGTAAAATAAAATTAGCAAGGTTCAGGCTATACCAGAAAAGAAACCAAAGCATTGTAAAAAGCAACTGAAAAATGTTCTCTATGTTAACATTACTCTCGCACATCTGGGAGATGCTTGATGAAGCCAACTGTCTTTGGCTTTCTGCTGTCGCAGGCACTTTTAGCAAGTAAGATAAGCAAAGGCTCAGCATCAGGATGAGAGATAGGAGAGGTTTCTATTAATAATAGAATAGAATAATAATATTAATATTATTCTATTCTTCAGGCATTCAAATCTGAATTGGATGTCTTTAACCTGTATTCCTTATGATCAAAAAACTGTCTTTCACTTCCTGGCAAAAAGCATCACAGTAAGTCTCTTAGTGGGCATTTGCAAGTTTGCCCAAGGAGATCTCTTCAGGAGAAGTGGAGAGACATTTACAATATTCTTTGCTAAAGTCTTCAGGACACTGCTGCTGCTGTGGCTGGACCTCCAGTACTACATGGATACAATCTTTCCTGTGATCCTGTTTAGGTAAGATAGCTCTTTATGACTAGGTGGCTTCTTTTCCTGTTCCTGACATTTGAGGTTTTGAGAATCATAGCAATTTCTTAATTTCCTCTGCTGCTTCTGTCAATGGTTTTTATCTACTCTGTGGCTGAGAGAGCCAGGGAAGCATTGTGCAACAATATAAAACTATTTCAGGCATTCAAAGCACCTCAATTGAATGGTTTGGTTTCCCATTTATTCAGAATGCAATGTGAAAGCTAGAGGTCTTGAAAAGTACAAACCAAGCACCAGTAATTTTCACCTGAACTCATTCAAACTGAAGCCAGCAGGTTTCAAAGAGCTCTAATAATTACTGAGAGACTTAGCAAAGGCTTGTCTGATCCTATATTTGTGACTTAGTACAGCATTCTAACCTGCTTTCACACTCTCCGTAGCTAAATTAAGAGCTCTTAGACAATGATGGATGGCAAGTCAGCCACACTCTGACTTTAAAGAAGTTGAAATAAAGTACCAGCTGTAAAGAAATAATGGAAATGTGGATGGGCTGTTCAGTACACATGTAAATGTAAATAACACATATGAGGGACAGTGGAACTGAAAAGAAAGGCTTTAAGATATGTTTCCATACCTTCTAAATAAAGTCTTGAAATTCCAGGTTATAGACCAATAAATATCATTATAAGAAAAAGAGTATTTCTAACATGTAAAGAGAATCAGTAAATATCCATAATAGAAACTGTTAGAAGTTTAATAGATATGCTGTCTTAGACAGATATTTAAATACTCATGTGGCAAAAATGTGAAACGACTCCTTTGAAGACAATAATTTTTGTTTTCATACACAATGGGTCAATCTGGTAAGAGCAAGAAAATGTGAACCACAGGAGGCACTTGTGCCTTTCCCCTTTTCTGTCCTCTCTAAAGGTGATTATACTTCATACAGTTCCACAGAAAACAGCTGAGTTAGATGTTAGATTTTAGCCAAGTGTTAATATACATTTGCCATTGACTAGCAGGTGATATGTTGGACTCCTGTGACTCCTACCTAGCCTGAATACATCTTGTAATCATCATCTTTCATTTTGCTTGCATTTTTGTTGTGAGTTCTTGTGGCATTGTAGGTACTGCACTCCTATTCCATGGTTGTCCTTTTGCCAGAAACCTTCACTCTGGGACTTGCAAATTGAAACCAGTAATTGTTCTGGATTAGTATCATTGAAGTTACTTCAGATTTTCAGTATGTGAAAAATATACTGAAAATATAGTTGTGAGTATTCAAATGTTGCTACTAATTGTAATAACTGGTGTGTTAGAAAACCAAGGATCCTACCCTGCCCTCAGATTTTTGGAGGAGTGTGACTTGAAATGCCATAACTAAGCCTCAACTGCCCTGCAAGAATGCATATATCTTCCCAAAAATAGTCTTGGACATAATATTTGGTCACAGCTGAAAAGAAGTAAAGAACAGAGAGTTGGGAAAATGTGACAACTTTCTGCGTTACTTTAAGTTCTCTATAAATACGATACTGAAAGAAAAATTCAGTCTTTAATTAATTTTACTGGATCCAGACATGTACCATATGGATTGAATTTATAGAGAAACTGAAAGACAGAGACAGATAACAGAAAAGACTCATAATAGGGTAGATGGTGTGTTTAAAACTAGACAACCTTTCAGTTATGGAAATATATATTAAAGGTTCTACAATGTCTTTAAAATTTAAGCTCTGGGGCACAAACTATTTGGAGTACCTTTTTTTTTTTTACAGCAGCAAACAAACAAATGTTCAAGTTGCTTTGTAAAATGAATCATCACAGACATCTCACCTTGAACAAGAGCTGATTGATTAGATCTGAATCCAGTGGATAAAACCACCTTGCTCATACAAACCCAATTCTTTTTTTTTTTTATTCATAGGCTACATCAGTTTGTAAAATATGACTTTTAAGGACACATCACCATTGGAAAAAAAATCCAGCATGTTTTAGAGTTCAGGGAGCATTACTACAGATTTATTTTGTATGTCTTTATTGAACTAAAATGTTATGTTTTCAAAGAAAGTCAAAATAGAAAGTGAATTCCTTTAAGAAATACAGTGATCTGTCATAGAGACTCAGTAAAATGTGATAAGGGAAGATTTATTTTGCATTCTGTATTTAAATAATGTACTTTTTTGAACATATAAATCTAATGCCAGTTTTCTGCCTTCTGTGCAAGAGACTGTGATCAATTTCTCTCTGCTTGGGTTCTGGACAGACAGTATGCATCTGTTGCAAATTTATTTGAATACCTGGATGCATGTATATCCTGATCAAACACTAACAGACACAGTGTAGCCATACTACACAGGCACACTAATATGTTTGCTAAGCTGATCAATAGTAAGATTGATCAGTCTTTCACTCAGCCAAGTTAATCATGGTATTGATCAGCTTAGCAAACACATCGCTTTCCTTGTGCAGTATTACTGTACCAGGTCTCCTCTCCACCCCCAGCAACTGGACATCATGAGATTTCAGAAAATGAAATATAACCACATTTTCTACGGTAAGTGCTCCTATTCCTTCAAGCTCATCTTCTACAGATAACTACAGCATTTCATGATTAAGGTGTTTAGATTCCTTAACCCCGTCTTGCAAGTTTGAGCACTGTTAAAAACCTGGGAAATTTCAGAATTTTTTTTTCTAAGACATAAGGTACTCAGCCCCAGGCTCTGGCTATAATAAGGCCCTCTTTTTGGCATTAAATATTTGAGATTCCCTCATTCTATATGAATCTTTTAAAAGCATCTCTCACATTATAGGCTCCAGGCTTTCTTAAAGGAAATTACTGCAGAGAAAACTTCAATACAATCAGAAGGTATGGATCTTGGGGTATATATTAGCACAATATTTGAATTTTTAACTCTGGAAAATATAACAAGACATTCAATAGTTTCAAATTAACCTCAAAGGAAATTTCACAGTTATTTTCCTATATGTAGTGGCAAAAAAGGCACTCAACTATGAAAACAGGCCTATTTTATTTAAACCACACCTCTCACACTTATTTTAAATGAAATTTAAAAATAATTTTAAAATTAATTCCCTGCTGCAACTACAAAACAGTGTTGAAATGGTTGCTGTTTTCTGGTATCATACATCCATATATACAAATGTCTACAAGTACTCATGAGTACCACTTGTTTAGGATGTGCTATCAAGGGCAGATGTAATTGGATTCAAGAGCATCTCAGGGCAGATATTTAGCAAATGGAAACTGGATTTACTCAACTCAATTTTTTCTTGTAAATTTCTTCTTAGCTAATACCAAAACACCATTCTTTGGGATAATAAATTGTAATCAGAAATTGCTGTTCTAAGGTATAAGAATACTGGTGAGAAGTTAGCATTACTGGGGAAAGATGCTATGGTACAAACTATATTGCTAGTTTGAGTGTAGCTAGAACTTAAACCTTATAAACTGTGCATTGCATGACATTAAGTGATAGGAATCTCATGCCAAAGTTTTCAAACCCTAAGCAGGCTTAATATGAGTTGAGAATATTTGAAAACACCCAAGAAATTCATATCGTATATATTGTACTTGCTTCAGTCTCTGTTGTGTGGTCTCTGCACAGCCCCTGAATACCTATAAAGTCTTGTTAACTGCTTGATATCTCCTTAGTCTAATAGTAATTTTTGTAAGAGTCCATAGTTAGAGATTTCAACCTAAAAGAGGTAATTTCTTAAAGAGCTAGTGGACCTATCTGGCTGTAAAATCTTCAGTGTCGTGTCAATTTACATTTTGCAGAGCTCACTTTCATAACCATATAATTAGAAATAGAAGCAAAATTTTTCAAAACTGTTGTCACATTTTTAAAATTTGAAAACATTAGTGCAAGACCGAATTTGGAAGTTGGAAAGATCTACATCCCCCATTAATGCCAGCTCAAATCCTACCTGCTTGACACTGTAGGCAATTTGGTTTCCTTGTCTTTGGTTGGCAAACAAAAAGAAGGGCCCCAAAGCCACTAGCAATTATAAAATGCCAGCCAAATTAAAAAAAAAAGTCCAAACCTAACTTCTAATTTAGTAGATGCCACTAGGCTGTTATGAGTAAATTTTGCCTATGTGAGGGTAGTCACTAAATCTTTATGATAAAGGAGTTTTCTTAGGGATAGGTCTGATTTTTTCATCAGATAGAGAAAGGTGCAAGACTAAAAGCCCTAGAAACACAACCTTGTATCCAGCCTTTGGAAAACACAGAATTCTCTCATTGTGCTGTTTATGCATCTAAAATTTAACTCACAAGATGAAAGAGGAGCTTCATCCATATTTAAACAACAAAGACGCTGATGAATGAACAGCAGCTAAAATGAGTATTTTCACAGAAAAAAAGAATTTTTTAAAATAACATTAAAGAAAATAAATTGCTAGTCTCAAGTCTTTTTTTTTTTTTAATATTTTCCCAGTATTTTAAACTGGAAGCTTTCTGCGGTAAGCTGCTCAGGTTGTTGTATATGGGTTGGGCACAGAACAAGAAATGTCTGCTTTACTCTGACTGACATGTAGGGGTGACTTTTAAATATACCTTCTGCAAATGTGGTGTATTCTTCTTTCTTCCTTTTACTGTGCAGCTGACTGTGTGGTACCTCTATCAAAAACATGGAGGGCCCAGGACTACAAAGAAGGTCATTTGTAATGAGGAGAGAAGGTGGAGTCTAAGCTGTGGGTCTCATACTGGCACTGCCAATAACTACAGCCTAGAGAAAGAAGGTCACAGTGCTGCAGGGCCCTGACTGTAAATGGTGCTTCTATCGCTTTAAAGACTACATAATTTCATTCCACTTAAGTCAGCAGACTGGGAATATGTGTAATGATCTTCTCTTCACCCTCCAGGGTCTGAGTAAGAATGGTTCCAAGACCAAGTTTTCTGGCTTCCATAAAGATTTCAAACGAAGAGTTTAAATCTGTGTGCAAGAATATTGAAGGTGTTATTAACGCTTGTTTGAGCTTTAGGAATGCCCTTTGACATCCTCCATTACTATTCCAAGCAAGTGGTATAGGTATTTCAACTTAAATAACTGAAACCAATTCTTGCTTTTACAGGAAGTCTGAAGAGATAATTTTAACACTACCTTGACCAAATTAAGGAAAGTTTAGTGGTTCCTTTAAAGAATACCTCACCATGATATTATTGCCTTTTTTTGAGTGACAGAAATGTCTTTTCCCTTTTTTTTCTTTTTTGAAAACCTTATGCTTTTTCTTTTCCCGTTTCTATTTAAGAAAAAAAATCCTTACCTTACATTTTAGCATTCTGAGACTTATTCTCCACAACATCTTTGATAGGAAATTTAAGGATTATGACTTTTTACTTTTCTTTTGTAAAATATCAATACTTTATGCTGAATCTAGGATATCCCTGGAGAACAAGGGAAAGGTTACCGAGAGAAAGAGAACTCTGAACATTTTCTGGGCAGAGGCTGAATTTTGATCTACCTTATTCTATCTTTGGAAACATGTTCATTTAAAAGAACTGTATTCCATCTTTGAAATTTGACAATGCATAGGAATCTGTTTTTTTTAAAATATGTTTTATTTTCTGGATACACCCAGCAGAAACAGTTTTCCACTATGGAGTCTGAAAGCCTTCTGGATCATTTAACAATACGTGACTTATTTTTGCAGCTTGCAGCTCTTTATTGTCCACAAAAAGACAAGCTTCACCTCCAGGTCCAAAAAACAGGAATACCTCTGTGCAGTGGCAAGTGACAGGTACATAAACTCAAGCAATTAAACTGAGAATAAAATCTGAAGCATTACAATGATGCTTATCAACTGTATATCATTTACCAGTAACTCCCATATCCAGGGACACATACAGTAGGATGCAGTAACCAAACAGGGCTGGATTAGAAAGGCCATTGCCCAGTGCTGTACCCCTGGATTTATGCTACTTTGAAAAAAAATTAAATATAGAGGCAACCAAACCTTTATATATATATATATATATATATATATATATATATATTATATTTAAAATAATATATATTTTAAAAATGCTCAAAACAACAACTTTCTAAGTCAGACAATTTAGTTAGAAGCCGTGCATTTCTTCCCTACAAAAAATCTGGAGAAGTTCATTATGCTTGATGTAAGCTTCAGCTTCTGAAGCACAATATGGTGAGGTGCACAAGATGACTGTCCACTTTCTGAGTTAAGCTGTCATGTAAATATGCACCAGAAAGCTCTGGTCGAGGGAAAACTGAGCATGAGTCAGCAGTGCCCTGGCAGCCAGGAGGGCCAACCCTGCCTGGGGGAATCAGGCAGAGCATCACCAGCCGGGCAAGGGAGGGGATTGTCCTGCTCTGCTCTGCTCTGCTCTGCTCTGCGCTGGAGCATCCTCACCTTGAACATCGTGTGCAGTTTTGAGTGCCACAATAGAAGGACATAAAGATTGTGAAGGGTGTTGAGGGGAAGCTGAATAAGGGCCTGAGATCCCTTAATCTGTTCAGGCTGGAGAAGAGGGGATTGAGGGGAGACCTCACTGTGGTCTTCAACATCCTCATGGTGGGAAGCGGAGGGGCAGGTACCAATCTTCACTCTCGTGGATAGTGACAGGACCCAAGGGAATGGCATGGAGCTGTATCAGGGGAGGTTTAGATTGGATATTAGAAAAAGATTCTTCACCCAGAGGATGGCTGGGCACTGGAACAGGCTCCCCAGAGGAGGAGCACCAACCTGACAGAGTTCAAGAGGTGTTTGGAGAACAGCCTCAGGCACATGGCGTGACCCTTGGGGTGCCCTGTACAGGGCCAGGACTTGGACTTGATGATCCTGATGGGTCCCTTCCAACTCAGCATATTCTATAATTCTCAAAAAAATTGTCTCTGATCTCAGTGACTCTTAATTCCTCCTGAAACACAAAGATGACAATTAAAATGTGTGTCTCAACTAATGAAACAGAATAACACTCTAGCAAATACCATGCCTATGTAATGAATTTATACATAATTTCTGGATACTGTGCAGCATGCAGCAGGTAGTTAATAGCATAGACTGATTAGAAAACATCACACCTTCCTTTCTTAAATTCCATGGTCCTCCCTTCAAAATGGGGAAGCAATATGGAAGAAGTAGGAAGAAAAAAAAATACCCCCTTTAATAAATTATCTCCCTGAACTAAAGAGTGCTTTGGGTTTTGGTTTGAGGCTTCTGGTAGAAAGAAGTAGAGAAATGTCAAAAGCCTCTGCGAGTTTCAGGGAATTCAAGTTACCTAAAATAAGTTGCTGTGCAATTGCTATCTTTTGTTCCTTTTCAGTTAGATATTTACCCATATATTTTCCTTGCATACCAGCCAATGACACCCTCAACTCCTGAAAAAAGCAACAGCATAATAAAGAATATTTCTTTCATTCAGTTTGGTTGTCTTATATAGTTATTTCATGGCACTCCTATTCATTAATAGGATAATTATCTCAACTGCATATTAATAACATCATAATCTGCCACATTTTATCTATTTGTGAATATAAGCTTCAAATAATTTAGTTTAAGTAGAAATAGGGTAACAGGAAGAATAAAATCCATTGCATAGTGGATTTTTTTTTTTTGAAAAGAGAAAGTAAGTAGAAAGCAGTTTAATCAATGAACCAATAAGTTTGAATTTAACCCAAAAATATTAAAAAAAACCCCAATGTGTGGTTAGTTGTCACAGTCCCCAGAAATATTCCAGACAATATGAGGAAGTAATTCAGGGAATGATTGCCAAGAGTTGTTCGAATGCCAGTAAGCAATAAATTTAACAAAATTACATGGTTATGGAGTTCCTGGATTTGTATATTATGCCAAATAGTCAACCATTTTTCATAAATATGACTGAGAAAAATCGTGACAAAAATCTAAACATCACTTCCATAATAAGTAATGAAAATTCAAGAATCTTGCTAAAACGTGGAAACAATGATTTAATGAAAACAATGTTATTTTACTTCAATGTACAAAAAATAATTAATTAAAAAAAATACATGGATAAGGTTTCTTAAATTAACACATAAAAATAATTGTATTTCATAAAAGTTTTAAATGTACAAAGCTGATGAATTCAGGAAATAATTATGGACACTTAGTAAAAGATGAACAGAGTTTGTAACCTTTGTGTTTGTTCTAAAGAGAAAAATGTCATACATTTTTCACAAATCTTTGCTATCTGTTTGCAAACATATTTATATTTTTTAGTGTTTGATTTATTACTACACTGAGGAAATCCATTAAAACCTTTAAATATCTTTATGCTTTCTTTTGCTGGACATAAGCAATAGTTTTTTATTAAACCAAGTATTTCAGCTCCATATAAGTAAGGGTCTTCAGAGAGGAGTAGCTGTAAATCTCACTCGATAAACTTAGAATACTTAAAAAGGTTTTTAAAATTGGTTCTAATCAATTACACTACCAGAAAAATACATAAATATTTTTTTGGGAATAGTACAAACTAGTTTATGGTTTTTCATTTCTCCTAACTTATGTAGGTATTTATGGTGATGAAAGAGTCATTATTCACTTTAGATCATGAGACTTGACTTCATAGCTTTGCCTGGGTTGTCTTCTGGGCAGCTGCAGAAGTGAATCCAGAGCATCATATTTTCAGAAGCTTTGGGAGAAGTATTGAAAACTATACCATGAATTGTTTTTGTCACATGTAATACATTCTGCTCTAAATGACCAGAAACAAACTTTTCAAGAAGTTATCATATAGAGGGTACACTGTAATAACAAATTGGTGTGGCCTGAAACTTGATAAGGAGCTATGGATGACACATTGTAAATATATTTATCACAAACTGCCACAAATGATAAAGTAAATAATTTGCTACTCCCTTGCTGATTGGTAACAATGCTAAGCTGTGTTTTCACATAGATGAGAAAGATACTCTCCCAGTTAAATATTTTTTTTTACTTTTAGATAGAAGTATAATACTTCCATGCTTCCCAGGTTATTTACATGGCATAAATTACCCTAATATATTGTCCAATACTAGGAGTATCCAGAAAACATTTTCAAACCTGTTAAAAGAGGGCAGTCAGTATGTAGCTTGCACTCTTTTAGTTTAGTCTGCTCTTCTGGGGGTCTTAGTTTAACAAGGTGTTCATACACCACTTACAGCAAATTTCTTCTTCGACATTCATTAATATGATTAATATGCAGTCTCTTTTTTTTTTTTTTAATTGCTTTCCTTCCTCTTAGAAAAAGCTGGATCTTGAAATACTCCAGGTTCATCCCCCAGCCTTTCCCTCCAGTCTCTCTCAGTCTAGGCAATTTCTGAAAGTTTTAGTGGCTAACTGGAGTAACCTGTAGAGATTTCTTCCCAGTTAACTCTGTCACAGTTCACTATGCAAAAATTCACAGGAACAGTCACGTGGGATGTGTGAGTAGCCCTTGTAGTCTTCTGCAAAATTTTCCATAAATTGTCCTCTTCACTTATTCTGTTTTTCAGTAAAGCAACGACTAAAGGGACAGTTGAGAGATACAGGGAGTTTTGCCTCCTCTCGGAGTCACACATGTAGTTCCCAGTCAGCCAGTCTTCACCTTCCCCTTGCTTCTTCCATGAAAAGCATTTCCACATTGCTGAGGGATTTTTTCTCAGAGTATGATGTAGTCTGAGCCCTGCAGTGGGAAGAAAGTTACATCTGGCTGAAGAATATTTGACCTTCTCCATGTTAAAGCACTGGTAAAGAGATAAAGGCCACATGAGTGTCTGACTCCTCTTGTTCTTGCCTGTGAGGAAGACTTCGTTGTTCCCCTTCTTATCTCCTCTTAGATGAATACAGCTGTAAATAAGAATTCAAAAATCTGAAATTAGTGTATTTACACTGACATATGGGTACTGTTATTCTAAAGCGACTTTGCTCAAGTTTCACAGAGACATATTAAAAACTGTTATGCTTAATTTATTTTTATCAAGTTCTTCTTCTGCAGGTGCATTTATTAGTCTATAAATACCTTCTAGCAAGAAAATATAAGAATTCAGTGGCCTTGCATGTTCCAGTAGAAAGTGGTGAATATGACTAGGAGGATCCACAGGAGACACTTGCAGTTTATAGAAATAGGCTAAATTCCTTCCACATGGGTCATAAGAAAACAATCACAGTCTCATAACATCAAGCTTAAAGCCCAATAGAGACCATTAAATCATCTAATATGACTTCTCATATATCACATCCCTTTAAACTTTTTTTCAGTTACACCTATAATGTATCCAAACAATCATGCTTAACAAAAGCATCTACAAGAGAGACCTGAAGATATATGTTGGGTGGATCATTCTCCACTTGTGTTAGTGCAAGCCAGGAGGACAGCTGGACTTTGAAGTGCAGGCAGCCAGCTGTGATGGAGAGGGAAACCAGGAACACCACCAGTGGCTACCTCTGATTGGGATTTTGTCTTATTGCTCTCACCAAAGCCAATGCAGTTCTACCATATAATTTTACGGTTAGTTAACCTCAATGTTAAATCTTCCTGCCAAAGTTCTCATTTAAATTATTTTTGAATTCAACTCATATCCAGTCATTCTTTTTTTTTTTCTCTTCAGTGTAAGGGTCTTCCAGATCTGTGAAGTTTTCCTGATATTACAAGATTAATTACAATTTATTATAATTGGACTATGAGTGCAATAAGATAGCTTTAAAAAATACCCAAAGATATGCCTCTGTGCTGATGTCATTTAGTTCGGATTATTTAAAATGTTTATTCCTGCTAGAATATTTCTTAATTTGCTAATGGATTAGGAAGTACAGAATAAAATAGTATTTATTGAACATTTGTTTGTTTTTTTTCCTGCATCACTCCTGACTCCACTTCAAGGAAATGCTGACAATTCACAAACTAGGGCTCCTGCTAGGAGTAGTGTAGTTCTTGTACCATATTTACTCAGTTATGGCAGCTAGGTACAAACTACAAATTTGAGGTAGTCTTGCAAAGAAATTATCTAAAAGCACAGATGAACAACTTGAATCAATAGTCAGAAGTACTCTGCCATTCAAATGTCACATGCAAAAGGCAGATTTCCTTGACCCTTGGTATTTGATTTGTCTGTCAGTTCTCCAAGAAAGCTGAGACCCTTGTGACTGATCATCTGTCAGTGTCCTGTTGTGAGGATCCTTCACTGAGCAGTCCCCTGGACCCAAGGGTGGTTCAACTGACTTGTTGGGGGACACACACCACAGCATAACAGAGACCCCTCAGTGGGTCTTCCCACTTTATTTGGATATGTTGCCCACTGCTGGCAACTGATAATGCCTGTGAAGGACTTGCACTAACAGTTTATGGAGTAACACTCTTTGTTAATATCAAAATGTGACAGGTAAAGGTCTGAGGATTCCTGGTGATAGTATCTGACTGCAAAAATGTATTCAAAACAATGCACAGACTAGCCCCAGTACCTAATAAAAGTATTCAGCGTGCATAGAGTGGTTCTTACTGAATAGGCAAGAACATATTTTTCTAATATGTTCTATTATATTTCTAATAATAGAAAAATTAGTATTTTCTGTGGAGGAGAAAAGAGGTGCAGCCCGTTGAGTGATTCCAGTAGTTACAATGGGGTCTTCCTTAACTTTTCCCCATTATCAACTTCCTTTTATACTATTGCTTTGTGTTTAGATGGAGCTTGAGGGACTCTAGTCATATCTGCCTTTGTTACTGATTGGTGTAAAATCCTCATGTTTCTCTCTTAAATATACAGTCAATAAAATATAGAGCACATGTTCAGCGAAGGGTGGTTGTACCTTGGGGGTGGGTAACTTTGGGATTGAAGTGCATTAATATTACGGTTAGGTTTGTAATTCCATCCAGGGAGTTGTACCTGCATTTTACCCTATAATTCCTGTACCACTACAACTTCTACTGGGATATGAATACAAGATCTCAAGTTTCTCTAATTTTATTCCTAGCCATCTCTCTACATCAATTTTAGAATAATACAAGATATGACAGTTCAGCTCCTTGGAAAAATAATACCTACATGCAGATTTGTCTCATCTCACCACTTTGAATGGTCATTTTTCCTCCTTACTGGAGTGGCAAGGTCACAACCAAAAGATAAATAGGGTTGGTTCAAAATCCAGAACATAATTTGATAATGGAAATAATGCACTTTTTGATACTTGCATTTACCAATCAATACTCATACAACTTTGTTTTCCTTTTTGCTATCAAAAATAATGTTTAAAGACAATTTTGTGTAGTGGTTTCACATTGTGTGAATTTGGTGAACCAGGTGATTCACAAATCTGTGGCAGGTTTTAGGCCTTAGAATTATTTCAGTGTTTAAAGTTACTAATATTAAACATCTTGCTGAATGCATCAGTTCACATCCTTCATCAGAGCTATTCACCACATAGGATGATGACAAAAAGACAACAGAGTGAAAGCTATTAGCTCAGTAAGAGGAACCAAGTATGTGCTTATCCTTAAAAAGAGGAATAGCAGTAGCTAATGTGTGTTATGAGAACCGATAAAAGCAATTGGTGATCAGAGTGGTCTCATGTGAGAAATTTGCACTGATGTCAGGATAGTCAGAGAAATAAGGGGACAAAGGTAATCTTTTTGCCCTCAACAAAGAAAAGACAGCATAACAAAGTGTTATTACAGTCATAACATCTTCCAGATTCTGCCTAAGAACAAAGTCCTTGTCCAGATGATGAAGGATCACATGAAGTTAAAGGGCGGATTCAGAGAGAAGAAAGGCGCATATGACCTAATCACAACCATGTGTAACATCGCTGATAAAAGGAGGATAGTGCAATCCTACATTGATCATGTGTTCAGCTTCTCAATAATTTTGACACCATCTGATGTGACCAGCTCTAGATTTCCAGATGTAGGAACTCTAACCCATCTCATTGAACTCTTCACAAGTTTCTGTCAGCAGCCAGAGTGAAGAGTGTGAGTAGCCACACGCTGCAGCAACTGGTTTTCTCTTAGCCAGAGGGTGAGACGAGGATTTAGCATGTAGGCAATAGTTGCAGGAAAAGGGTGGGAAATATTTGGAAAAGCTGAAATGCCTGAGCCTGGTATTGTTTCACATGTCTAAAACAACTTCAGGTGCACCAGTGAAATGACAGACTTTGCTTATACTACTTCTCCAATATAATGAATTTGAAGGAAGTAAAAAATACACTAGTGGGGAATGCAGCTTACCTCAAAGTCATGGAAGTGAAGTGAAATTAAATGGACAAGTTTGTTGGTTCATCAAAATAGGAGGCTGGCAAAAACCCCTGTTAATGGTCTAGTTGTACACAGAGTAAATTACTGTAATTATTGAGGATCAGAAACATTTTGCCAATTTAGAATATTTCATTTTGTTGTGGACTCCATTGTAAATCATGTGAAAGATTTCAGCATCTTTGATTGCTAATACCTTTGACTTCTGAAAACTTAAGGGTGTGAGCTTTGTTTCCTAATCTGGCAATGTATATTAGTAATGGGGAGTTAACTGCTGCTGACAGGACAGCTGCAGCATTTGGAATGTCAAATTGCTGTTGGGACTTCAAATGTAGTTTACAAAATTTCTGTCATAGTGTCATAGAGAATAAATTGCTTTCTCTTATTTTGTTCTCCCATGCACGTTTTAAATTTAACAGAACTTTCCATTGTAGTGGTTAAGGACCAAGAATAAAGAGGGATAATTAATGCATTTAGCATGAGGCACAATTCCACAAAGACTTCTCCAGGTTCTCAGTCCTTCTTGATGAGAATTCAATTTGATGTAAGATGTCTTCAGTGGGTTCTTCTTACAGAACCATATTCTCCAGAGTGCTGCCCATTCTCTGAGGCAGGGCTGGATGGATTTTTCTGTGGATATCAGCAGGTGTTTCTCCACTGCTTTACACAGCACAGCCTGTTCTTGGAAGGGCTGGCTCTTGCAGGCGTTGGCAAAAAACTTCCTTCCTTTTGGCAAACCATGACTTTTTTCACACAAGTTGGTGGAGGCTGTAGAGGAAAGAACATTACCCATGTACAGCCTGAAATACAAGATAGAGTTGTGAGTTCAAATTTGCTCTCTTCTGGTCCTCTTGTCCTTCACACACAAGTTTGAGGAGATGGTGCTATCACTTTATGACTCTGGAACTTTGCCAGTGGTTCAGAGATTTTCTGAGAATACAGAATATAGGAAATCATTCACTTTGTTCTCCTACCTGAGGTGGGAAATTTTGCTGCTCACCCGTTTGTAATCTTGAAATATGGGAGCTGAAATGCTGGGGGAGTGGGATATAATTGAAAGTGCCTGAGGCCTCAGTTGAAAAAATTACAGTATCAATCACAGAATGCAGTAAGTTTTTTTTTATCATTTTGCTTTGATTGTTGTTGTTAACTGTGCTGCATTTTGTATTGGCTTTGATGATTTACAATTCTAAGAATTCAGTGTAAAAATGAGATTATCTATTATGAAATGTATCTAAAATCAGGGAATTAATTAATGAAGTATTTCAATGCATTCTAAATCAAAATGATTTGTGGGTATGAAGTAAATATGAATAAAATATGAGGTTTGAAAACTTCATTAAATAACTTTTTCTTTATTTCTGTTCCCAAATCAAGAATAATTTTCCTCTGGTTATCTTTGAGGACTCATGGGATGACAGGAATGTCACTGGTGTAATTTGAAAATTCACAGGTGTTATATTAAAACATTATATTATTTAATTGACTAAACAATAAAAAGACACAGTATTGTGGAGGGTATTTTCTACTTGAGGGACTATAATTTCCCAAGAAAAAGACATGGTATATTTTCCTGCTCTAGTGGCACAGTTAACTACCATGAATCCTATGAGGCAGACAAGAAATGCTTTAAATTATATTCACCCCTCTCAGATATGATATCTTATACTAGTAAATCCTATTGATCCAGAATTATCATAGGCTCATAGAATGATAGAAGGGTTTGGGTTGAAGGGAGCTCTAAAGGTCACATAGCCCAACCTCCCCTGTAGTGAGAAGGGACGTCTTTGATGAGATCTTATTGGTCAGAGCGTTGTCCAGCTTGACCTTGAAGGTTTCTAGGGATGGAATATCTACCACCACTTTGGGCAAACAGTTCCAGTGTTTCTCTACCTTAATGTTAAAAAATTTCTTCCTTAAATCTAGTCTAATTACACCCTCTTTTACTTTAAAAATATCATCCCTTTTCCTACAGGAACAGGCCTGGCTAAAAAGTTTGTCCTCATTTTTCTTATAAGCTCTCTTTAAATATTCAAAGGACACAATCTGGTCTCTCCAGAGCCTTCTTTTCTCCAGGCTGAGCAACTCCAATTCCCTCAGTCTGTGTTCATAAAGGAGTTGTTTCAGTCCTCTGATCCTCTTTGTGATGCTCCTCTGGACCTGCTCCAACAGTGTTGGTATCCTCAGAACTGGATGCAGCACTCCAGGTGGGATCTCACCAGAGCGGACTACAAGGAGTGAATCACTCCTCTTGACCTGCTGACCACACTTCATTTTGTGCAGCCCAGGATGCAGTTGTTCCTCTGGGCTGAGAGTGCACATTGCCAGCTCCTGTGCAGCCTCTCACCCACCAGCACCCCCAAGTCCTTCTTGGCAGGGCTGCTCTTGATCTTTGATGATTCTGAGTGTTAACCCAACTCAGGTGTAGACCTTGCACTTAGTCTTGTTGAACCTCATGAGGTTCCCATGGCCCCGTAACATTTTAGGGTTATTCTTATACTTTATTCCCTTAATCTTTACTCTAAATTATCCATGAGCCTTTGTTTGGAAAACAGTTGCCTCAAAAGAAGACTCTTACCTGAGATAAAACTTGTACATTGCCATTCACAATGGGTGAAATAATGTAACTAAGTTACATGATGTTTTCCTTTCTCTCATGCATTTTGAACTCTGGGTTTTGAATGTCAGTAGGTGGGTGAACAAATAAGTTTTCTCAAATATTGCCTAATTTGTAAAAACTTTGAATAGAACTGTTAAACTGATGACCCAGTATTTTTATTCAGCAACTTGTTTTTCTGTGCTATTTAGATAAGATGAGGAATTTAAATAGTCATAATGACTATATACATATATATATGTTCTTTTTTTTCCTCTGCACCATTATATCCTCCAGACTACATCCATTTTTATTCTTTAAGTCTAAAAAAATGTTATTTAAAGTGTCTTAACACCTCAACAATCCCCCAAAATCTTAAAAAGGCCAAATGTCATTATGCTTTAGTTTCATTTGTAGATCCAAAACATTTCATAGTGCAGCATATGAGTTAAAATAAGTAAAAAATGGAGCAAAATAGTTCTTTAGCTCAAGAGAAGAATATAGAAACTCACTTCTATATGTTTTGTTACTTGGTTCAATTCTGTATATAGTTAAAAATAAGGGCATTTGCTCTTTTTAAGAGAATGTGAATGAAATCCACCTGCCCTTCCTTGGACAACTAAAAATTAGTTGCCTGTGCCTGAATTAGTCACTTGAGTCTCTTTTCATAGGCAATAGAGGGAATTAAATAATTTTGAAGTAAGAATTTTTAAAGAAAATTCAGATGAACTGACCTCTGATACAAAATAACAAAAATAAAAGAAAAAAATTAAGTTAAATTTAAAAATTGAGATATTCTTTCTATTTTATGTATTATTTTACTCTTGGCATGCATTTCCTGTTTATACCTCAGCTATCAGTATTTTCCCACTGGACATCTTACTTCAGAAAGAAGACTGCACTTATCTCCGTAGATATAAATTTCACAAAGTTTTATTTCAAGATATTACTTCAAATAAGAATTATCTTCCCAATTGCATCTCTGCCTTCAGACTCTTTTTCTGGTTAAATAGGGCTCTGAAAATCATAAAACCCACTTCACTGAAAGTAGAAACAAACTGGGTTTCTTAGACATGTCTGGGGTTGGTTGGATGAATTATACATCTTATGCCATACATTTGATTCAAACTTGCTACTCTTTGACTAGCAAATAAAAATGAGACAAACTATGACAAACACAAAAGTGCTTCTGAGCATGAAACTCTTTTAGGTCAGACTTAGGAGTAGCACGAGGAGAAAATCAAACCAAGAAATTACAAGTACACACTCCCTACTAATAATATGGCTATCAGTTTTCAACACCTAATTAGTGGTGTGAGATCCAATAAATTTTTTCAACAATACTTTCTCTAGTCACTGCAAGGTAAAAACTATCACTTTATAAGAGCATGTTATTGTCAAAAAATTTAAGCTGTTCATGTACTTCAAAAGATATTTTTTGTCTACTTGCCTGAAAATACTGACAGCAACAGCTTTCCAGGACTAACAAAGCATAGGATTAGGCTCAGCTGTTTCATCAGAAAATCATAAAGATTGCTCTTGTGAAAAAGTAACTTGCTCCAGGTTTACATGAGTTTTTGGAGCAGCCACCTCTTGCATAATCTGTGAAAAACCTACTTGAGATGCACAGCAAAACTGAATGGCCAGAACACAAGAGAAGGGGAAAATGGCCATTCTTATCACACTTGTTGCCTTCAAGAAATCTTGAATGCCAGCAACAGAAGAGCATTGTTCTACTCTTGTTTTATACTTGCTTTGATTAAGGAATGCCATCCTTTCAGCTTTTGAACAAATCTAACCATATTTTTCACATGACCAATCATAAGTTTAATGCTAAATGTAAGTCTTTACATTTAACCAGTTGAATGATTTCCTTTTCCACTAATAATGCGAAATTAAAAAAAAAAGAATGAATATTTGTGAACATAGGTTGAAGTTTGGGTTCATATCAATGTTTAAAAATCATTCATAAAATTTATATTTTGAGACCTGATAATATTTCTTATTTTCTATACTCAATCTGAAAATACAGTTTTATACTAATCTAAAATTATTATCATTATTATTCAAATTCCATTGTTAAAAGTGTCAATCATTCTGATCATTGTTATGGTGTCAACTAATCCATGTTTATTACAGGGCAAGATTCAAAAAAACCCCAACTATTCTGTAGTATTTCCAACTTGGATTAGATTAACTATAAATTCTCTAATTAACATTTCAAGCTTGTCTTTATTTTGCTATTTTGAAACTTTAAGTTTATTTCAAATTTTCAGTATGGTAAATGAGTACCAAGGACTTTAAATGCAAACTACATTAGCCACATATGTAGCTCATCAGATTAAAAATTAAACATTTTACACTACTGAAACTGTCAACAAAGATGCAGTGCCTTTGAATTCTACAGTAATTCCTCTTGATGTCATCAGTGTCGCAAGAAGGTGAGTTTCTTACAAACAAAAACTAAATCATAACAAAACAGAATTACCTGTTTATAAACTCATATATATTTGTCTCTAGGCAGAATGACAATGTAAAGCATCACACATAATATTAATAAAAATGACAGTTTTATATGTAACAAAAGTAGTAAACTTTAGCAATACTGAATTTAGTTAACTCACAGAGAGTTTAGATGGCAACTTTTTTGTTCCTTTATCATTTTGCTCCCTCCCAATGACAATTAAACTTATTGAGCCTCTGAATATTTTCTTCACAATTCAGGAGATAATCACAACATAAATATGCAGTGCCAGTAGAAGCAGGTGTAGACAGCATTTTTCTCAAAGTAGAAAAATTTTACACAGTGTCAGCGTCTCCATGTAAAAATATTTTTTAAAATGTTTACAGTTACACTTATCAATTATCCTGAATTCTTTCCCATTCCTTTCTTTGAAACAAGGTTTGGAGTTGCATCTGAGCAGCTTGCTAAGTTTCTGGACTATCAAAGGTTTTTCAATTTTGACTGCATGGACATTAGCCCCACTAACCTCTGAAGGGCTAAAAATCATGCAAAAGAAAAGCCCTTTGCATAAATATCCTTTGTTCCTTCCTTACCTGTTGTTTCCACAGAGAATTGCTTTGGCTACTAAACCACTTTCCCTGATTCAAAAGGGTGAGAAAGTGGAACACATTAAGGAAATACAGGAAATAGTAGAAGAAAGGAGAGACAGGTTAAAAAATGATTGTAGGAAAAAAAAAAGAGTAAGGGAGAGAAAAAGAAAATAATAAAATGAAACTAAGATTCAGTAAATCAAGAAAAAGAGGATCAGGGAAAGGGTGCAACTGATATTGACAGAAGAATAAAAAGTAAAATCTTATGCTATGAAATGCAAACTCTTTTTCAAGTCTTGGAGATGACTGTGACAAACAGCCATACATGAAACACACCAAACATGAAAAATATTTGCAAAACTAAAAAGTAGATTTCATCCTCAGAAAAATTGTAATGAAAATGTAGAATTCAACAGAATTCATTAATATTATAGTAAAAATACTTTTATAATTTTGATGTCTTTTTTGTTGGCACAAAAGAATAAAATAAAACTATTTTATCCACAAAGGCATCGCTACTTGGCAGCACACTACTTCAATTCTATAGCAACCCTCTGGTTTATGTTACAAAGTAGTTCTGAATTCTGAAGACATTGACATATCTGTAAGAAGTGGATTCTAAAACAGAGGGGTTTTGTTGAATTAAATATGAAAAGGAATAATGCAAACAGTACAGAACTCCTTGTCTTATTTATTTTATATGGAGTTCAATACAAATCTCAACTAATATGTGTTTCACTTATCAGCATGATCAAATTTTCAACTTTTGTTGTGCTGCAGAATATTCTAGTGACACCATATGACTGTGAATTTTACTATCAAATCCAGAAGTACTGCACAAGGAATCAGGAAAACTGTGCTGAGGGACTACATACTTGGTTCCTGCTTGTCATCTTTAGAGTTTTCTGGGGAACAGTAGTACCTGATAGGATAGCTACTCCTGCTGGTTTCACATCAGTCAGAATGCAGAACTGTAATTTTATCATCTAGTGGTAAGGGAGTAAACAAAATTATTTAAAGCAAATATTGCCTCATTCAAAATATTCAGTCCCTTGTTCCCTTATTTCCAGTCCAGTAACTGTTGCTTGATTCCCAGCCTTTCAGTGGTCATACAGTACCTTGTGGTACTGCTAAAAAAGTCTCATAGATTTCCATCATACTTCAGAGATCACAGAATCATTTAGGCTTTAAAACCCCTCCAGGTTCATTGAGTCCAACATTTGACCAAACACTACCATGTCAACTAAACCTCAGCAGTAAATCCAACCATTTCTTGAACACCTCCAGGGACAGTGACTCCATCACTTCCCTGGGCAGTCCCTTCCAAAGCTTAACAGCCCTTTCCATGATGAAAGGCTTCGTGATGAACAACATGAACCTCCCCTGGTTCAGCTGAAGGCCACTTCCCCTCATCCTGTCTCTGGCTGCCTGGGGAAAAAGATGAACCCCCACCTGGCTGTAGCCTCCTTTCAGGGAGTTTTAGAGTGCAATAAGGTCTCCCAGGTTTCCCTTTCTCTCAGCTAAACAACCCCAGCTCTCTCAGCTGCTTCTCATATGAATTACACGAATTACTCTCTAGACCTTTCACTACTCCGTTCCCTTTTTCTGGACATGCTCCAGCACATCAATGTCTTTTAGGTGATTTTTTGTGTGTTTTATTTCTTTTTCCTCCTATTTTTTTTTTTTTTGCTTTTTTGGGGTGGGGCATGTGTGTTTGTGACTGTTGGTCTGCTTTGTTTGTCTGTGTTACCCAAGTATGAAATAAGATTAATGCCAACTGGAAGAATAACTACACAATTATTTTCATCATCAGGCTGATAACTGCATTATTATAATAAAAGTCTTCAGTTATCCTTATTTTTTCTGTCTTTTATAATCAGTAGTTACTGTCTAGTATAGTACCACACACGAGGACAAGGCATAAGATTTTTCTTTATTGTTCTCTAGCCAATCACAACAAGACTTCAACAGGACTATCAAAAATTTAGAAGACCATTCTGAAACTCACTCTAGAATTGACTGGCAGTCAAGACAAGTACAATTTCCACTTCATCCAGAGGTATTCCCCTCTGTAGAAGGAAGAATAATTTTTCCTATTAGAGAATTCCCATGGTTCTCCTTGGGATGCATTGAAAAACTGAGTTTTGTGGTCACTAGGGACTGCATGCATACTGTTAGGCCAAAAGCAATAAATATAGGAAAGGGAGGGTGTGTTGTAAAGGGTTGTGTCTTGTAAAGAGTTATGTCATGCAAAGGAAGTAAAAAAAAATGTTAAAGGATGCAAACATTCTGTGGTTAGATTCTTGCCCACAGTAACCATAGGAGATTAATCCAAATACCATTAATATTTAAGTCAAACAAACTATCATAGATGATAATCATGTTTCTTTCTTTTTTCCTGAAATCAGTGAAAACACACAATTATCATAATCTTTCTCATTCAGAGGCAGTCAAAGAAGGACGCTAAACTGTTCCTACGCAAAATGAAATGCAAAGATGGAGATTTCAATGCTAGTTCAAAATGTATTTGATCACAGTCAGTGGTTCAGAAATCAACAGCTTGGTAAACCATGACATAGTAGTGGCAATGAGATTATCATAGCAGTTAACATCAAATCTATATTCTGCTTCTAGAGAGACCGTGCTAGTAGCTAAAACTGAAAAAAAAGAATGTCCGCATATTTTTATAGTCAGAATAAGTCCCACAAATAAGGGTGGAATTAGAACTAGTGGTTACATATAGGAGGACCTGAGGGGAAAAATTATAGAAGCAATGAGGCAAGTGACAACATTTAAAAAAAAAGGGTATTTATTTTTTTCTGTGGATTGATACACTAATCTTAATTTCAGAGAAAACAAGGATGGAAAGAGACCATGATCATTCTTCATAGCTCTGCTCTCTTGTGCTACCTTTACACACACATGCAAGTACACTTGTGCTACCTATGTACCCAAATGCATCAGTGCTGAGAGAGATGAGGTGCTGTCATTACTGCTTTTCATGCTGCTAGTTATAGTTAGTACTGTTTTGTTTTCAATCTCCTTTGTAATACTATAATTTTCTTCTATTTACATTGAAGGCCTTTGGGACACAAACTATTCTGTTGTTAGAATATGCATGTAGTTCACATATGCCATAAATTCTGTTAGAATTTGTATGTAATTTGTATGTATATACATTGAGCTTACCTATATCACACATCCTCACTGCAGCTATTTCCATTACATCAACATATAACATCTCTTAAACTGGATCCTTCTTCTATGAATAAGGATTCAAGAGCTTTCAATTATGCATCTAATAGGCACAAAAAAAAATGGGAGAGACAAAAAAACACCTTGCATACAGTAGCTGTCAGATTTCAGAGATACACAATAGCATATTTATCCATATACAATAAATGATCGGTTTAGGATAGTTATGAAATATGAAAACATTTTGTGGTCATACTCTTTGTATAAAGGCCTGTCTGGAATCTTCTGGAGAACGATTGAGCTTTTTCACCAAACAGAAGAAGGATTCACTTTTTTTTATGCTTAATATATAACAGAAAAAAACCCCAAAAAACAAACAAACTGGTGGTACAGACTTTTAATGAAAAAATCTGATTTGTACAAAAGTGACATTGGAAAATTATTTGTTAAACTGAAAACTTCTAGAGCTGCTTCATACAGGCAATGAAAAGAGTCACTAGTGCAGCTCAACATTTAGGAAGCTCCAGAGCTCAAAATGCACTGTAACCCAAATCAGTGATGAAACAGTTGAGTGAAGAGCAAAAACTGAGTAAGGAGTAAGAAATCTCACCTGTTGTTCTGTTGGTTGCACAGTGACGTTGAACTGAAGGCTGCAAAACAAAAACGTCAACCTCTAAACGTGAAACAGAGCTCCAAGGTCAGCTAACCTGCACATTGGGCCATCCTACCAGAATACCCTTCTCTCTCATGTCCTGGAGAGGCATTTAAGGATTAAGAGGTGTTATAGTCAGAGTAAATTGTGACCTTTGGGTACATAACAGGCATAAACCCCCTGCCTTTGCAGCACTGGGAGATCTGTTCTCAATTACTTATAACCAGCTAAATCTGTGTATTGATGGAAAGCTACCAGCCCTAACAAGGCAATATAGCTTCTCCCCCTTAGCTAGAATCAGATTAGGTGATTCTGTTATTGTTAGCTCCTAAAACAAGATTTCTGCAACATGGCAGAGAGATGAACTCTATAGAATCAAGGGTCAGTTTATAAATCTGCTAAGACAAACTTCTTCAGCCAATGAACCCAACATGAAGCCTATGGTGGGATAGTCCCCCTAACAGAAGATAGAGCAGAAAGTATTACTTTGAATTTTCTCCAAGCATCTTCTTGTCAACACTCATGAAGAAAACATAATGTGTCATATGGGTTTAGGGTCTCAAAAGGACATTGACAGTCTTATCTCTTTAATAACTTTGTTATCTTGCTCTACAGTAGCATAGCATAAATGATTATCTTTTAAAAATCGAACCTATCTTGAAGTGCATACATATATTTTGGGAAAAGCATAAACTTTGAGGCAGCAAGAACTGTTTCTGCACATCATGTGGCATATTTCATGGGTTTTAAGATCCAGTGATTGACCTGGAAGAATTTGGATGCAGTAAAAGAGAAATGAGAGGAAGGTGAGGACAGAATGAGAAATGAGAGGAAGGTAAAAGGACAGAAGAGAAGAGGAGTATGCAAAGAGAACTCCTAAGGCACAAAAAAAGGAGTGGTGGAAAAAGACAAGAAGCTAGACTGGTAAAGGAGCTTGCTTAGGAAGAAAAAGGGGCTAGAAGAACTTAACATAAATGAAACATCTACTTAAATGAAAGAAGTTATGAACTAGAGAGTAAGAAAAACGCATTTATAGTGAGGTGGAGACATAGTCAAAGATATGTGAAGTGGAGGAGCAAAGAAACTTGAAGGCAAGTTAAGCAGGTGGTCTAAAGGAGTAAAACTTAGTTGAATAGAGAAAAGGAGGAGAACAAAGAAAGCAGATTTTCTCAAAGGAGTTTGAGTAAGAAGTTCCTCTTGCTGTGAGTTTTAGATGATATTTTGTGTGAATGTTTGGTTTGAGAGGCAGAATATCAGTGTGAAATAGAATCCAAAGGAAATTTCTTGTGTTGAGTGTTTATCAGCTGTGAAGATGAAAGGCAGTACTGTGGGAATTAGTAATAGAATAATTAATACATTTTTAAAAGGATAAGACAATATGCACTTTGGGTTCAGAAATCTGCTGAAGAACAGTCATGTCTAGTAATCCTTCCTCTATATAAATATAGTGGGGCTTTTTCTTTGTTTTGTCTTTATTCCTTGCAGATTTTTTTAATATATTAAAAAAAAATCCTTCTTTCAGTTCTTTACAGCTTTTTTTTTCTTAAATTGTTTCTTTCTTGTGATTGCACTCAGGATGACTGATTAAGATAAACTGCATATGATCCAAGACATCCATATCACCTACTGGTGTCTCTGAAAAGTACCTGCTTGTGCTTTCCTCCTTCATCTTGTCATCCTTCCAGGATGCACATGCATATCCCTAGGACTTTGAGGATATGACAACGTACATTACCCCCAGATATCTGAGATATTTATGAGCTTTTATGCTGCTGGAATACAGGAGACCACCTACCCGTAGTGCAAGTGCTAGCTTTTGAAATAAACAAGAAGTTCCCCACTAGCGATTAATTCTTTTGTGTTTCTAATGTTTTCAACCTCTATTTTCTGAATCATGGTTATATGAATCTCAGGGAAGGTGCAAGTATTGAATAACTCCCAAGGACACTAAAGTCAAAATAAATCCCAAGACTATTCTACAACAGAGCAAATTTTTCTTTTATGTTGTTTTGAAGTTCTGGAGGCACTTTCTTTGTGTGCTTAGATGCACTTCAGACTGAATAACCAGACAGATGCTCAGGCACCTTAAGTCTTTTGTGATGTAATGATAGTGAGGGAGTGGGCAGTCTTCAAATCTTCCTAAGAACCCTAGTTACCCAGGAAGTTTAGTAATAACAAATGATGGTCTAGTCTGACAGATTATATTGATATCTTTTATAAAGGCCGGAAGAGTGATTAAACTAACACATGGATTTCTGGTCCCTATTGGCTGGATTTAGTTCTCTTCCTGTCTGTTGCCTATATAATTTATTAATGAATAAATAATCTGATCAATAATGATGAGAAGTCTCTTCTTCTTCCCACTTGAGTTTCTTTCCACTGTGTTTCCTCATGGCTCCTTATGACACCAAGGCTCTTGTGTTCGTGGTGCTTAGTGACCCATTTACAATTAAAAATAGGCATATGCTCTCCCAGAACTGGTGGCAAATCTCACCAGTCATGGGATCAAGTTGGGAAATTGGACCTGTGACATTGAGTGCTTTCATGCCAGGGATATAACAACCCACATCTCTCTGACGGTGCATAGTTTAGAATTCAGTAAGGATCATAAAGAGCAGCTTTGAGGGGTGAAACAGTGATGAGTGTTCCATCTTAGTCTAGTCCATGGACCTAATGCCATTTTTTGTCTGAAGTGGAATCAACACTTGTGTCACAATATCACTGCTTCTTCAGTGATTTCCTCAGTGCTTGATTCAAATAATTCTCTATGTGGTATTTCCTAAATTCTATAGATTCAAATTTTTTGGACTCTTTTATATCTACAAGACCTGGGGTCTGTCAATGAATCCTTTTGCTTAAGACATTCCCCAAATGTAGTAAACTGCCATCTGGTATTTTTTCCGATACTGTTACTTAATTATCAAAATTAGGGTTTATATTATTCCCCTAATTTCTATTATATTGCAGAGTATTTGCCAGCTAAAGAAAAAGGAAGTTTTCGAGGATTTTCTGAATTTGTTTTGCCCACATGTCCAGTTTATCATTCATTTAATGAAGATTCAGACTTCTGGGTTTGTTTTGCTTTTTTTTCTTACCCTATAAAGTAAGATCATAAAATTATTGTCTTGAAAAAAGACTTCTCTTGCTTTATTCACCAAGAGTAAGTGTTCTTAACTGTTTATGGTGTCAAACATTGAATAAAATACCAGATAAAACTGATACAACTACATTAGTAATGATTGATCATGCATAAATGTACCATCTTTTATAGTAAAGTAAAAGAAATCCTAATTACCAAAGTTTATGTAAAGTTTAGAATAGATTTAATGCCTTCTCTACATTCTTGGTATTTTCCTTTTTCTTCAGTCTTGCTCTCAGGCCTAGTGAAAAATTATAACTTCCCCCAATTACATATCAGATCCTGTAAATTTATCAGGAAAGTGGTTAAGAAACCAGACGTCTATAGCAGACCATGAATGTTGCCTCTAATATTTTTAACCTTCCTTGTTTAATAACATCAGTCCCTTTATCACTCGTCATCCAAATCACTGATGTCACAAATGTTTAGGCCAAGGAGTCTCAAGGGTTACAGAAATATAAACATTCATTTACCATGCCATCCCTTGGGAGAATAGTCTGTCTATAAGCCTGGTAAAGTAATAGGGAAAGAGATGCTGTGCTCTGAGAATTTCAGTTTGCCAGTGAATATTTTCCAATGTTTACTTGAGCTACAGAACCAGAAATGCATTCCTATGAAAACTGGAAGTGACAATAAAAAATACTTTTAATAATACATTTTAAAAGTGCTGGTCAGATTATTTACTTAGTTCTTAAAGTTCATTGAAACTTATTCTCTCTCTACAATGTATTGTAGCATCCAAGAAATCTTGAATGTCATTGCTTATCTTGCTTTAATTAATGTAACCTAAAATGTTTAATTAATCTGGAGATTTATTAGAAACAGTGTAACTGAAAATTAAGTTTTGAGAACAAAAGGAGAAACCAGGAGTAGGAGGAATTAAGAAAACTAAAATTAATCTTGTTCTGTAGATGAATTGATTTTCATTCCATTATTTACTTTTCTATGATCCTTGTCAGCAACCTTGATTTTATTTGTAGAGAAGAAACATTTTACCAGATATATGGCTTGTTTACATGACAATGTTAAAATAAAAAAAAATCCACTTTCATGACTTTCCACTTTAAGATCCCAAAGCACTTAATAAATATTTTTTAATTAATCTTCATTACCAATCCTGTGAAAATAAGCACGCTATAGATTACTGTTTATAGATGGGAAAACTGAGACATAGCATGCTGAAGTCAGTTGGCTACTTCCACAAGAAAGGTGCCAGCCTGAGACAGTGAGAGGAACCTGGGGCCTGGTTCTTCATGGTTTTGGGTTCTCTGTGTAATTGGTGACAGCTTTGCTGGGTGTGCATAAGGAACTGCTGGTTTGGAAAGTCAGCTCTGTAGAAATGTTTAATTCATTTCAGGTTGGTCTAAGCAATTACACCAAAACACACAATGTTATGTGGTAATGAGACTCCAATCACTGGTGCATTATCTACTAAAAACCAGCTCCTCCCTGTTTTGACCCCCTCTTATTAGGTGCCACAGGGCTATGTTCACTCCTTAGAAGGCTTTTACCTTATAAAACTGGGAAATTCTTTTAAAGAAGTACCACTGTGTAGCTCTGTTTGCATTTCAGCATTGATTTTTTTCACTCATTTGAATTTATTCTCAATCTGGAATTTTTCACTGCACAGAGAATGAAAGAAACCCTCCATGCACCAGTTTTTAGACATTAAAAATCTTCAAGCAATATTAAAACATTTTTAAGGTTTTTTCTTTCTTTAGAAATAAGAGATTTAAAAATTGTCATTAGGACACAATAAAGCAGTTTAACTCAATTTAGCAGCAAAGTCAGTGTTTTTCCAAGCTATCAAGTTAGTGCCTTATTAAAATCCCAGTGGCACTGAAGTATCTGAGGTAGGGAAAAAAAGGTTAAACTGCATATCAACTACTGAAGGGAGCTGAAAGGATGTAGAGCCCAATTAAACCTTCAGCACTGCTCTCTCTCATAAACACTTGCTACTTTATTCCCTCTGGAACACATTTCGAGGCAGCTAAAGTGGGAACCCAGCAAGAACCTTTTCATGAGATTTCTGTTATTGAGCCTCAGGTCCAGCCCAGTCCTTCTGGGTGAAAGGCTTCATACTCCCTCTCTATTAATCATCATCTGGCCTTCTAACACCTGGGACTGACTCCAACTCCCACTGTTGCTATATTGACAATATTCCCTGTTGATTTCCTCATTTTCTCAGCCAAGGCTAGAATGACCTCTTTAAAATTCTTTATAAACGTCCGTAATTGCCGCATCAAACTTCAATTCATTACTTTCCCAGGCCTCATGTATTTTGATGATATGAAAGTTGACCGCATTTACATGCAAATTGAAGTTTTATATTAATAAGGGCCAGTAAAGAGAGATTGCATGGTAATACTCCATTATGACTTTTAAATACATTTGCCCATGTCTCGACTTGGCATTAGCATGGTCAGACCATGAGGAAATCATGTTGGTCTGATTGCAATTTTGTTTTCCAATTGAAAGTACAATTTCATCAGGTTTCCCTGTCATTTCTAATAATGACTTAAGTTTGCTTGCTAAATTGAAGAATTTCTCCAGGCCTCCAGATGAACTGGGAAACAGGTGAGGAGACAGCTGCTTCTATATGAAGTGCTTCATTATGAACTACCACTACATTCAACCCCATAAGGCTGGTTTGATGATAGAAACAAAATTACTGAAGGTCTAGTGCAGCTGAGATTGATTATCTTAGGCATATTAACTTTTAACATAAAACTTTGGAAGCCCAATGGTTCATTTGTGAACAAGTCTTTAATACACTGATCAAGGGGGTCTTAACCTTTTTGACTGCTATTTCATTGTTTGGCCACAGATTTTATATGCTGTTATATTCCAGCAGGAAAAGAAATAAAACAACATTCTGCAGAAAAGGGATGGTGTATATTAATGCAAAAGTTCAAGAAATCACTTTTCTACACACATCCTATTAGGAATCCTGAAGATGATGTAATCACAATATCAAATCAAATCCATGACCCTATGAAATAACATTCATGTTACTGACTATAAAAATCTGATTGCATTTCTCATTGGACAATCATAAAATTAAAAAACCTTGTGTATCAATGGCAGGTTACAGGAGAATTAAAAACTAAACGATTGATCCTTGTTGTTCTAATATCACAGATATTCCTAAATACTGTTAAATACACCTTTTGAAGATTGTTCTCTAAAGACCAACAATGCTGCCAAGGAGTAATAGCAAATTACTTTCATAAAACATGCTGATGTAAAAGTATAGATGATATTATGTTAGAAAGTCAAGTAGAAACACAGCTAGTTTATTCACGTAGAGGCTTTTTGCACTCCAAGACCCCTCAGGGTCAGTGGGATTACCAGCAAAATAGGTGGTGCCTGTTTGCGCAGACTCTTGCTTTTCATTATAATCTTCTAAAACAGCAATAGGTGACAGGCCTTGAATGTACACATTTGTCATTGTAATAATTTTGGAAATAGCTGATGTGGTTGGATTGTACACTTGCTACTTAAAAATTAAGCTGTGATCCAGTAGGACCATTTGCTTAGGAAGGTTTTGCCTTTTTCTGCAAAGTCCCAAGGACTTCTGTCAATTCAAAGAAGGATTCAGGCCCCTCTTAGATTAATCTTTACATGAATATTGTAGTTGAAATTGATAGTTTATATTATTTATAAAAATTTATATCTTGTGTGCCTTGCTCAGGTCAAGCAGTTGGATGATACAGCTCAATTTTATTAAAACATTTCTTCATTGTTCTCTTTTATATCAGATCAGTTTTCAACAGCAGCTTGAACAGAGAGAGGTCAACGAGCATATGATAATACCATAACATTTCTTATCAGTGTTTATAATAGATGTTGAGGTTGGGAATTGTTTAACTTATCAAACCATGGTCTCAGTCGTCCCCGTGTGCTATCAAAATATAGTATTATGAATTTATTTGGTAGTCCTGCCTTCCAAACAAAAGCAACAAGTAAATTCCTTTTCCTAATAAAAAGTCTAGTCATTAGGATTATCATATGGCTAGGGCAATGATCAGCTCTTTTAGCCCAGTGCACAAGAGATCAGTGCATATTTCACAAGTTCCAATCCCCTTGTTAGTAGCTTAAGTATAATAGTCAAGATTGGACTGTTGGCAGCTTGAGTGTAAGAGCCAGGGACAGAATAAATCTAAACTCCTCTTCCACTTTGGAAGTACCCTTTGCTCTGACTAAGTCAGCCTGAAAATTCAGGATGAGGAATCTTTACATTCAGAGATGCTAACTCATTCTTTCATAGCCAAGTACTGCATGCAGCTGTTTTGTCTGCTTGGGAGCAGTTGAGGAGAAGATTTCTTGCCTCTGGAAAATCAGTTCTTCAGGTCTTTGAGAGGTGTTTTGCTTGTCTTTTTAGTCTCTGTTATGGTAACCTGAAAGAACAGAATTGATAATGAGGATGTGGGTGCAAGTGTTTTTCTTTGGGAAAGTATGGAGAACATAATTATGCTTGATTTCTACTCAAAATAGTCCTGTTACCAAAAAAGAAAATAATTTATCTTGAAATATCTGAATAAGTCACTGAGTATAAATATATGTGTTTATAAAATGGCTAAAACATTCTGCAAATCATAGAATCATGGAATCATGAAATTGTTTAGGTTGGAAATGATCTTTTAGGCCATTGAGTCCAACTGCTAAATATTCTGACTGAAGAAATTAAGCTTGTAGATAACCTTACCTTTAAAAAGAAAGAACACCAAGAAATTAAGTGGTCATTGGGAATGTCTACTGATGATCACGGTGAATTTCAGGAAATCAGAATGGTTTTACAGTTAAGATATAGAAAAAGAAGATTATACAACTGCAAAAAAAGTTAATGAAGATGATAAGTAAAACTCATTATTAATTTCTCTCATCTGTTCTCTTTCCTCACCTACCACATAAGACCATCAACAGAAAATTCACAAAGTACAAGTAGTCTGTGTAAGACCTGATTCTGAAGGAAAAGGTAACAGGATCAGGTAAATGTTTCAGAGTCTAAATAGAAGAAGACTTAGCTTATCTGTGCAAATGCAGACAGTTATTAAAAGCGTAAGAATATCCAGACATCATGAGTGAAGCCATAGTTAATATGATACAGCAAACTTTAATTCCTTTTTCTTGAAACTGTAGGGAGTGAAAGGCAGAAGGACCTGCTCAAACCTTTTTTTCAAAGCTGTTAATTCTCAAGGGAGTTCGCATAAGGTAATTCCAAAATTTTTTACCTTGGACATATATTTAATTTGTGACTTTTTTCATGGAGATACAAAGAATTGATACAAAAAGTTAATAGCATCTTAAAACCAAACAAGCATAGAAAAGACACTTAAATGTGCAAAAAATTTAAAGGAAAATATCAAAAAGAATACAAAGATGTGTATTAGAAATTGGAGCTGATGGAAGAATACAAGCTCCCATATCAAAACAGGTAGTGAACTTCAATGTGTAGTTGCTTGTTGCTAATAGATATTGCTGTTCTAGACAAAAGGTGACCAGGTTTTTCTTATTTCATCCAACATCAGTAATACTCTCTCCCATAGAATCAAGAGATCACTTCCAGAGGTCTGGTTCCTCATAAATTCAGTCTTAAACCCAGAATCTGGAATAACACCATTAGGGAGGAGTCCAGATTCTCTGTCTGATTTCCAATGTCAAATGATTGAAGTACTGATATTATGCTCAAACTCTGAAGACTGAGGGAGAAGTATACTGTGTGTATTAGCTGTGCTCTAGTATTCCAGAAATGTAAATTAAAAAGAGGTTAAGGGTTTATGCATGTGTTACTCTACAGCTATGCATAGCTTAGTAGCTTGTGTGTAACTGACCCATGAGTTGTTCCAAGTGAGATGTGAACTACTTGGGAAGAATTAAGAAAAGACTGCTGAATCAAGAAAGACAAAGGAATAAGATCTTCCTAGAGATGGCAGGAGGAGCTGCTGTTCTTCAGGCTGAGAAACAGAGACTGTTTTACAGGGCTGTCTTCAGCTATATTAAAATAACAGAAAAGTAGAAAGAAATTATTCCTAATGTTCATCTATCATAAGAGAAGTAAGATATTAATCTGTAATAAGAAAAAATGAAAGTTGGAGATTGGAAAGGAAACACAGGTAGTGAGAGGCAAACATTGGAAGAGGCTTGGGGAGCCTGCAGAACTTTCCCTGCTGGACCTGTTGAAATACAAATTAGAAAACATTTGCCAGAAAATATTTACCTACAATTGTTTTTGCCCATGAGACTCTATTGCATGGTTCCACAAATGCTATCCAGCCCCTTTTGCTAAAAGGAGTCCATAAAGTTTTAGGCTAAAATAATGAAGACCACACATATTTCTACTCTCTAACTTTTATATAAACTGTTTATAGTACCTCAAAGATTTCTTATTATTGTTTGTATTACTTACTATGTCTTGTGTTTAATTTAGTATTTGTGTTACCTTAAAATTATATGATAGCGTTTCTTTTTAATGTGAACTAGGAACTATGAAATATAACTTGACAAACAAGTATTAGATTTTAGAATTAACTTTGTAATGGTTTCTGTAGCAAAAGCTGAAGATATCAGGTGGCTGATACCTGCTGCTTTTGTTTGCAGTCTAGAGTAGATTTTTTTCTTTTTTTGGGAGGGGGGAAATTGAGAGTGGGGGAGTTCAAGGGTTATGAGGAAAAACAGCAGCATGTGTATGTAGAGTAGTTAGGTAGAAGAATCATGAGAAGGTCTTGGATGGCCACAGTTGACTATGCTAACTGTTTCAGTTCACCACAATATTAACTTCCATTTCAGTGTATTTATGTATTAAAAGGTTCTGTGTGTGGGAGGTGTTGGTGTGTTTCTGGGGTTGGGTTTTTTGTGTTTTTTGTGGGGGGGTTATGTGGAGCAATAAGAATATTTGTTCCTTTGTGGAGAAAGCGAAATGAAAGGTTTTTTCATTCTTGGCCCTCACTTACATTTAAAAGGACAGCACCAGACCTACCCTATGTATGGGAGCAAGGAAGTATAGACAGGTCATATTCTGTTGAATTGAACGGAAGTAGTTGGTGAGGGCCATGATAGCCACCTATTAACATTTATCAGGCCTTCTTCTATCTTATAAGAGCTGTGGTGAGTCAAACTCTACTGCAAAAACATCCCATGTTTTTGTTCTCTGTTAATGCTTGGTTTTCTTGCCTTACTGTACTCTATATACATCAGTTGGGAGTGTGGAGTAGTTCTGATGTGGAATTTCTCCTAACCAACTGATAGAATTCTAACTTATACTATTGCAACCAGCTTTTCTCTCCCTCTTGTGATGTAGAGAAAGATCAAACTTGCAGCTGCTCTTTGGTGTTTTTTCCTAGACTTTTTTTTTAATTCACATGAAACTTTATTCTCTACAGAAATTTAAATTAAATGAGAAGAAGCTTGTAGATATCATATTTACCTATTAAACAAGACAGAAATGTGATTATCTACCTTATGACAAATGCAGTTTTATTTTAAAGTATTTTTTGAAGGCCATGACTATGATTCATCACCTGATTATCAGCTGTAAAGGCTTTTATTAAATACCATCCCTATTCAATCATTCATCGTTTTCATATGAAAATAGTAAACAATGACTACTGCATGCATAACTCGGCAGTACTGTAAGGCAGAGGGCTGAAATGTGCTCCCCTTCCAATGATATTTCAATTTAAACATGGCTGCATAGCAGTAAGCAGGCATGGTGGCAGACAGGGATCATTACAGGGGGAACAGTGAGAAAAATACATTACACACTAGTCATAACCATAAAAGAACCTAAAGAGAAAGAGACATACCTATGCTTGTGCAGCTTCTGTAATAGCACAGAAGAATAGGATTGTACTGAGAAATGTACAAGGCAGTTAAATTTAGAGGAGAGTTACCACTGTACTAAACTGTCAAGTCTGAGTCAAATGATATTACTTCTGACACCTCTGGCTACAATACATTGCTTTTGGATTCATTTTCTCTACCTTTTTTTTTTTTTTTTTCAGTTGTTTCAGTTAATTCCCTGGTGCTTTGATGGTTGAGATTATCCTGTTTTATATAACTTCCCCTCTCTCTTCCTCTCTGTTCTCTGTTCTGTACTAGCATTATGGGTATGAGTAAAGATAAAGCAGACTGCTGTATTTTTTAAAGTCAGCCATTGGTTAGGATAGACAGTCAAAATCAAATGGAGGACTGTACTGTTGGCATTTTTTAGGTAAAGATTTTTAGTTAAGGACATTCACACATAGAAAAACTAAGCTCAGTAGACATCTCATTTTTATGTGCTTATGTCACAGAATCACAAAATCAATAAGTTGGAAAAAACCTCATCAAGTCCAACCTGCGGCTGAGCACTGCTCTGTCAACTAGACCATGGCACTTAGTGCCAAATCCAGTCTTTCCTTAAGCACCTCCATGGATGGTGACTCCACCAACCCCATGGACAGCGCATTCCCATGTCTAACCACTCTTGTGAAGACATTTTTTAATGTCCAACCTAAAGGCCCCCTGGTGCAGCTTAAGACTATGCCCTTTAATCCTGTTTCTGGTTGCCTAGGAGAAGAGGCTGACCCCCACCTGGCTACACCTCCCTTTGAGGTGGTTGTAGAGAGCAATAAAGGTCTCCCCTGAGCCTCCTTTTCTCCAGGTTAAATATCTCCAGCTCTCTCAGCTGCGTCTCAAAGGATTTGTGCTCCAGACCTTCAACAGCTTCATTGCCCTTCTATGGACCTTTCTCAGCAGCTCCATATGCTTCCTGAATTGAAGGTCCCAGAACTTGACACAGCACCTGAGGTGTGGCCTCACCAGTGCCATGTACAGGAGAAGAAGAACCTCCCTAGGCCTGCCAGCCACAACAGTCCTGATACAGGCCAGGATTCCTTGGGCACACTGCTGGCTCATGTTCAGCTACTGCTGACCAGAAACCCCCAGGTCCCTTCCCCCTCAGCCACTTTCCAGCCACTGTTCCCCCCACCAGGGGGTGAAAAACCAGGGTTTTTTTATGGCCAAAGTGTAGGACCTGGTATTTGGTTGAACCTCACGCCATTTGTCTCTGCCCATCTGTCCAACCTGTTCAAGTCCCTCTGCAGGGCCTTCCTATCCTCCAGCAAATTGGCACTCTGACCCAACTTGATATCATCTGCAAACATGCCAATGGTGGACTCAATCCCTCATCCAGACCATCAGTAAAGATATTAAGATGGACTGCATCCAACACTGATCCCTGGGGGACACCACAAGTGACTGAATGACAACTGGATGGAGCACCATTCCCCACCACTCTCTGGGCCTGTTCCTAACCCAGCAAAGGTCCCACCTCTCCAAGCCGTGGGTTGCCAGCTTTTCCAGGAGAGTGCTGTGTGAAATGGTGTTGAAGGCGTTGCTGAAGTCCAGGTAGACACATCCACAGCCTGTGCCTCATCCACCAGGTGGGTAATCTGACCATAAAAGGAGATCAATTCAGTCAGGAAATATCTTTCCTGAACCTGGGCTGGCTGGGTCTCATTCCTTGGTTGCCCTGTATGTCCTGTGTCCTCACACTCAAGGTGATTTGTTTCATAACTTTGCTGGGCGCCAAGGTCATCTTACAAGTAGTGCATTCTAACTCTAACTGCTTGTGATTTTGCTAATGGTAGTAGACACTAGTAGACACTAAACTCCAGAAAAAATTTACCACTCTATTTACTACTCTTATTGTAAATTCTTATGGCTTACAATAATCTGTGTTTTTCTGTCATCCTCATTCTTATTCTTTAGCATAAGCAGTTCTTCCTCCTTTCTTTATTACAAGCATTTATTTTCTCTTTATTGAAAATCACTATGCCATCTTATTTTTGGTAGACCTAATAAACTGAACTCCAGTTTATTGGACAATGGATGAAGATGCCTAGCTCTCCAAGATACCTCTGCATTTGAAAACAAGTGCTCTTGTTTTCAAATGTGTACATAGAACAGAGTTGGAAGAATAGTCCCAAAGTGTAAATAATTGAGTTTATAAGCAGCTTTGTTTTCATCATGATTATGTTTTCTCCTAGTTTGATAAAGTTAACAAAATACGTTATGTGTCAATTTTGGGTTTCATTGTTTGTTTTGGGACACATAGATTATCCCCTCAAGTAATATTCAAGCCCTACCATATTCATTGATGTTTGTTCTGTAAATGATCTGTAGTATATACAATCAGTGAAAAAGTCTTGACAAGTTTGATTACTCAGAGTGAATTTAAATAGGGCTTATACTGTTACAAAATATCAGTTTTTTGGAATAATGGACTTGTAGGGGCAAGTAGTGAATAAAACTAAAAGGACAAAGAAAGTATCTACTGAGACAGACACATAGTTATTAGTCACAGCCTGCTTCTGCCTTTAACTCTCTTTCTCAAAACTTGTGGAGTGGTTGTTCCTCTGTCCTTTACTCAGCTTCCATTTTCACCCTCCCATCTACATTACCTCTTACAACTTTTTGCATGTGTATCCCTTCATTTTTCTTGTATCTACTTTGACTGACTTTAAGTTCAGCCAAGCTGTTTGTTTGTGTAATACTGCAATGGGCAAAGGAAAACATTATATATATATATATGTATATATATCATTTTCATAGGGCAAAGCCATCAAAGTCCTCTGAACAGCTGTTAACATGGAATTGAAGTGCCTAACTTCATGAGAAAAACTTATAAAATCAGCATCATAGTTAATGGGTCTTTTCTCTGGATTGTTTGCATTTCTCATCTCCACTAACTTGGCAAATTCAGTGTAACATTATTCAGTGACTCACTTCTTCCCATTCCAAGACCAAGGAGGGTATAGTTCCTTTCTGGTACTGCAATACATAGAACAGTATTCTAAAGGTAGATATCGCAACCACACTCTCATCTGTTTTTAAAAGGCTAAGGAGAAATTGCTGCTTATTAAAAAAAAATTAAAAATTGGTTCAAATAGGTAACCAAATTCAGCTATTTCTTTGGTACCTTTTACAAGTTTGTTTGGACATCTCATATTATAAACTGCAGACTATGAGGTTCTCTATCCCCAATTTATTGCAGAGTATCTCTAACACTTAACACTGTGAGTGCTGCTTTTGGATCAGGCAATGAATGTTTGTTAGGAGTCCACAACAGGAAACCTTTGCTGGTACTCTGTACTGATTCTACTGGGAAAGGAGCAGCTTGCATGGTGCTGTGTTTCAAATTTGTGGCTGAACCAGTGGTTGACCCAACCAAAGAGACACCCATACCTTGTGATGTTATGCTCAGCAATAAAAAATGAGGTGGGGTGTAATCTGGTGCTGTGAGTTGGTAGATGATTGTTGTGGTGGTTTTTGTTTTGTTTTGTTTTTCCTTCATGTATTCAACTTTATCTTGAACAATGAGTTTCTCTCTGCCTTTACCCTTCTGATTCTTTGCCCCAGCTTTCTGTGTGTGTATGAATGAGTGTCTGGATGGGGGTTTAGCTACTGGCGAGGATCAAATCTCTGCATAACCCTACCTGTGAAGATGAACCATCACAAATATATCATTTGGAGGACACATTTTGTGTCTTCCTTGTTAAAATGTGTCATAGACCCAGGACATGAAAAGTATGGCTTTGTGTCTAAAGTACAATTTTCAATCAGTGAGTTATACTTATGTGAACACCTTGGTCATTCAGAATATATAAGGGTTGGGGAAAACATGCATCCTTCTAAACTGCTATGGGTTCTAGTAGTGCAGGGTTGCAGCAGGTTCCCCTTCAGCTATGAAGAAATTCACTGCTGTAGAAGCTAATCAAATGAATATATGGAGTTGTGCATCTAATTTTAATTATAAATGTGGTCAGAGTGGGACGGGCTACTACAATGGCAATAGGCCTACCAGTAATCAGGAAGAAGAAAAATAGTTGAGCAAGCCTATTTTATTTCCTGAAACATACACAATATGCTGAAAATTCTGTTATTATTATTATTACGACTCTTGAAGTGTTGCTGTTTTTCACTTGCAGTCCCAAGTGCTGAGACATACAAAAAAATCAGAATCTTAGGTTATCCTACTTAAAATATGAACATGCATTTGTTATGTTAGGTGATTTCACCCGTTTCCACTGTGCATACATACCTGACAGGTGAAATATGTTGTTTGTTACTACCTACATTCTCTTCTATATTTCAAGTTCATGGTACAACTCCATAGATTTATAAAGACAATTTAAAAACCCAAACCTCCCAAATTTTCTTGCTTATGGCACTTTTAAGATACTTAGGCAAGTATTTTAATGTGGCATGTAATTCTGGTACATTACTGTTGTCAAAAGTAATGTGCCTCTTGATAGTCTTTGGGGTCTGAAAAGAAAATTGAGCAATAGCCTTAAATGTAAGAGTGACTAATATATTTACACTATTTTGAATATAAATAACATGTCACTCTTTATCATTGAAACAAGTGGAAGTCTTTTCTAGCCCACCTGTCAACAGTTATGGGTGTATAAGTCCTAGGTTGCTCTTTACTCTGCACCAAATCTGGGGAAGTTTCTCCACCATCAGTTTAACCCTTTAAATTGTCTTCCTCTGTGTCTGCAGAGAAGGCCAGCATTTATCCTTAATATTTCAGAAAAAACTTGTACAGGATTAAGAGAGTGGACATCTGGTTGTATTACTCAATGCAGTGGTGATGGCTGTATTCTCAAGCATTCTGTGTGCTCTAGCCTACTTTGACACCTTTGGGTAGCTGGAAGGGTTTTTTAACATCATACAAATTAATCCAGCCTGGGGCTGGATTAGCTGTAATGGACAGCATATAAAGATTTTCAGGCACACAGCCATCCACACCTTGACAGGCTTGCTGCACTTCCAATAATTTAATAAATCTTTGACGAACTTTAAAAGAAACTGTCAAGATGTTTCATCATTTTTTTCTTCTTATGCCATTTTTAGTAAATTTATTGCACATGAAAAAAAATACATCCCTAGGCATAGCCCAGGAGCACGAGGACAAGTTTCCTCACTCTTCTGCCAACATGTTTCTGTCGTGCCCTGGAGGTAGCACCTGGTTTGAGAGGATAGTTCTCTTCATTTCCTTGGTCTCTCAGCTGACAGTATTAAACAGCTAATTAGTGAATAGCGATTTTTTTTTTCTTATGCAGAGGAATTTTACTTCAAAAATTTTGTCGTACAATTATTTATAATAGTCCTTAGTATCTTACAACTGAAACTGGCTTTTTTCTTACCAGTTCTTCACACGCACATTCCACTTTATGAGTATAGTGTAATGCTTGTAAGTGTAATGCTCCTAGCAGAAGGAGTGCATGTTGTCTGTTTTAGAGAAAAAAACATTTGGAGTGTTTGGGAACAAAAAGAGATCTGAAAAATTATACACATGGGTGAAAAGAGCAACACAGCTGAGTTTACCATTTCTAACAATATCTCTTTTTCCTTCTAAACCGTGACTAGCTCCTGAGCATGTTCTCTTTCCCTGTGTACTTGAGGGTATTTTGCTAACAGAACTAAGAGCTGTTGCTGCTTTTGAAGCATTATTAACTTTGCTGGCTTTGTAACCTTAGAACAAGTCCATGGTCTGATGCTGTTACAGGGTAGAAGTTTTGAGTTTCTTATTCAGCTTTTATTGTCTCTACCCAGAAAAGGGCTGAAAAATGGAATGATGGTAACAAGTTGCAGTCCTTAATTTGCAGTGTCCTGCTATTTTAGTTGAAAGTAAAACAGGATTCCTCACTGCTCTTTTCTCTTGGGAAACCTGGAAATTTACTTTTACCCTTGTCAAAGACAGAGATTTTGGCTATTAATAGTTTGAGTCCATTAATATTTGTTAATGGGCTTTTAATATCTTAATCATCTGTCTGCTCTTATTCATCTAGAATTCAATTGGTTTTTGCTAAAGAAGTGTAGTCCAGACAATAAAACATCAATGTTGAGAAAAGTAAAAAGCTATAATTATCATAAAATATTTTATAGAAAGCACTGAAAGTGTAGAGAGGAGTGGGGAGTTATAACACAGTTAATGTATTTATGTATCTTTTGCTGTGTACACATAAAAAAGAGAGCACATGCTTTTCCCTAATGTTCATATAATGCCTGGAGGCTGGAAAGGAAAAGAAGGGAGATAAATGAAGAGGGAAGGAAGAATGCAAATTGGCTGCAAGGCAAGTTGGTGGTTCATGATCCTTGCTTTGACTTTGATCTAGTCTCATTAATGAGCAATTTTGCAAAGCTGCAAGGCATTCTCTGGTTGCAGGAAAAATTCATCTTAGGTTGCCCATGCAGGTGTGCATGACACAAGAAGCCTTCCAGAATGTATGCATTCCTCCAAAAAGGTGTTCATCATTTCATTTTAATAACTTAAACTGCTGTGGTTGAACATCACTTCAAGACATGATCATGTCTTGATGTTAATGTAAGTAGTTTTGAAATGTACTGCTTAAATCAAAGGGGAGGAGAGAGTCCTGAATCCAATCCACTGTGAAATGAACAACTCTGCTGAGATGGTGTAAACTACTTCCCGTTTATGATTACAGCAAATAAGGTTATAAGCAGTTGGTATCACCATAATTCCTACAAGAATTTTGATCCCATTTGAGGGTGAGTTGTCTTATGTGTATAGTACTAATTAGCTGTCCATAGTCTTCCTCTTACCTGGATAAAAGTCTTATCAAAATCAGTTCCTCAAGTTTTCGGCTTAAGTGCTGTACAGACCTTTACTAGAAAGTAGAAAATATCTCTTACTCTCTGCCCCCTAACTCTAAATAGTATTATCTCCTTCATGTTATTAATTTAGAAGAAGCAAGAAAGACTCTGCATGTTTATTAGATGGCCAGGGAAAACTGAGAGTGAATCTTTTTTTCTGGCCTATAAGATTGGCACACAACTGGAAAAGGAATCTGTGCAAAAACTTATCTGATCCAAGCAGAGGTGTAAGAAGTAGGTATCAGCATTTGCATCTATATATTTGACACAGGAATAGAGGAGTGAGTAAGTGCAGTAATGGAATTTTCTGATGTTTGCTTGGGGTTTTTTGTTCATACAAATTAGCATAGTTAAATATTTAATTAATAAAAATATGTATGCCAAAAAAGACTCACTGTCAAAATTTCCTACACACAATCCAACATCTAAAAGCAAACAAGGGCCAAATCCCACAAAATCAACTGTTTTCATTGTACTGATCTGTTTTTCTCAGGTGGCCAGTACACTGTAAAAGAAAAGAAAATTAAAAAAAAAAAAATGTTATCATCTAAAATTTTTAAGATGCTTTGTAATACAAAACTGAAGAAAAGGTGTGTGATTGCAAAATTCCATCTCTGGTAGCAGTTCTAATCCTGCCCTTTCTTAGCTTTCTAGTATGTGAACTTTAGAATTATACCATTTTTAAAGTATTATTCAATTTATTCATATGTAAATACATAGTACTAGTATGTCTGCTTTCACCCTTTGAAACTGGAGTACTAAACCCTGTTTCTTTCCCAGCAAGAAGGAACTGTTGAAGAAGGCCCCTGAAATTATATACTTTCCACTCTCCAATAACTGATGGATTATGAAAGCCTTTAAACATTAGATGATCACTTAGGACCTAAAAAGTGGCACACCAGTATTTGGAAATAATTTTAGAGGAGATCTGCAGATTTTCTAAACAAAAAGGTTAAAAATAACAGGCAAGTGAATTACGAGGCAGTCCCCTTGCAGTCAGTCAGGAATGCACATTATAATGTAGAAAGGTAGAAACTGAGCTTTGAAATTAGCTTGAGCGTCCAGACCCAGGTAACAGAGGAGGAAAGCCATAAAAGCAGCAAGTCCAGTCCTGCTGCTATTCAAGTGAACAGCAGAACTGGTATTTACACTTGCTGGGTTTTGGTCCCCTTACCATTCCCTGCTCCTAACGCCACCTGCTAGCAAGTCTGTGAATTGTACCAGGCAAGGACAGCTGGTCCTCCAGAGGACTTTCTCTGAGTCTAATGTCAATAAGGACAATCATGGAGGCACACACAACTAGATAGTTTGGATGAGAAAGATACTATATGAATCTGTGAATTGATATGGAGCTACCCAAGACAGTTGGTGAGGCCAGTGAGGCCCAGCTGATACATGGGACCTGATCTATGTGTTTTCTAGAACGAGTACCTGAGGGTCTTCCAGAAGAATTAGGAGAAACATCATACCAGATTTACTCAGCAGCTAAGGGTGTTATTCTCAAGCTTGAATGGGCTACAGTTAACATAGATTTTTCCTTCTTTATTTGTCTCAAATTTTTTTAATATAAAGTGTGTTGTAGATGTAACCATGTATATGTAACACCTTAGTTTCCCAAACCTCAGTAAGATAATGATTAACTCATTAATTTAATAGAATTTTTGCTTTTTTTTCCTTCACGTTTATTGCTAAAATTCCAAACCAATTAGTTTTCCAGTCATTTTGAATGCGTCTGTCTTCAGAAAGAGGTAAAGAACAAATTGAAGTTATCTCTTTTAAAAGAAGAATCATCAGACTAAACACCACCATTGTAGGATGAGGGTTTTTTTTTAAATATGGTATTTACTAATGTGTCTCTTCCTAAATAGATTAAAATTACTCTCCTGAACTATTTATAATGCATTTTCATTATAAAGAATTTCACAGAACCAAATAGTGATACACTCTTATTGTGCCATGAATGTATTGCTGCTATTAATCTTTATATGGTAGCTGTAGATTTTAAATGTTTCTCTATGAAGGGTATAGATAATGCTTCTATCAGAAAAGATTGACACACTCTTTCTTAATAATATTAATAATTTATAAATTATTATTAATAAATCAATACATAAATTAAATTATATTTGCATAATATTGAATTATAAATTAATTATTCCAACCACTTTAATGACTTTTGTGGGACAGAGCTTCATTTTGGTGGGGCAATATGGTTTTGGGGGAATAAAGGTCTGGCAGAGTCAGAAAACTAGTGGGGATCAGAAAACCCGGAGTCTTCCTAATGGTGGTGGTAGTCTGGGGTGACAGACCCCACTATGTAACTTATTTCAGGCACACACAGGCATAGTATCTGAGCCTTTTTAGGTCTCTTTAAGTTCCCACTGAAAGTATCTTAATTCAGTTAAATGTGAGCAAATACCAAATACCAAAATGTGAGCAAATACCAAATATGATTGCACTTGGCCAAGTCCCAAAAGATGTCTTTTCAGTAAATTACAAGTTAGGAAATATGAGAAATTACCTCATCTATTGAGGACAAAAGACTAAAATTCTCATTATATTTTCATTTGATTTTAAATTTCTTGAGTGTCCATCCTCCCTCAGATAAAAAAAAGTGTGTTTGGATTTTAAAGATACTTCACCAGGTAATGAATTCTTCCAGCTTCTTGGCCAGACAGATTTGTGAGAAACAGTGATTGCACAATAAGTTACCAGCTTACTGTTTTCCCATTCAGAAATTAGTAAAATTTTAATATATATTTAGCTGTTTTTTCTTGTTCAGTAGAAGTTAGGAAATACCTTAATGTTTCCTCCAGATGTCCCTTACAAGCCTGTTTTAAACAGGTTGTGTTTGACACACTGGACATGGAGAGCATAGGATACTTCACAAACAGGAAGATAAATAGACCAATATGTCAGGGGGTTTGCAGTTTCATTCTTTTAATGCAATGTGGTTCAAAGTCCCAAGTTTCATTGACTAAAAGTAGTTTTTCCACAATTTTGAGATCAAAAGTATATATTTTTTTCATGTGGATGTGGGGAGAAATGCCTTTTATTTGATAAACAGAACAAATGGGAAGGCTCACTAAGACTGCTTGAATTCTTTAGATACAGCTTCCTTTTCTTTTGAAATATATCTACCTGATGCAATATATTCTGTGTATAGAAGAACAGCATCTCACCCTTATCATGTGCTTACATCTCCCATTTAAACATTTCTATTAAATACTTTAGTAACCAGTTACTTAAAATGCTATCAGATTTGAACAACAATGTGAATATTTGCTTTCAGTAGTGGGTAGAAGCTACTTTTTAGAGAATTTGTGGTTTTTTGCTGATTTATAACAAGGTATATGAATCTTGCAGGTTTTTTTGTGTACCCATGTATGTGCATGTTTGAGTACACTTGCATCCTGAAGGTTTGTTTAGGTTCTCCTAGTCCTTAGTGAAAAAATCTGGAAATAATTGATCAGTACCTAAAAAAACCCATATATAGTGTATAGAATAAATATACACTACATTGTATTTTATAAAATTCCTTTTTTTTCCACTGACATATGAAATATGCACAGAATGTCCCCATGTTTACAACCTTAATTACTTTACCTTTGTTGTGATAAAAAAATATTATTATGTTGATTAATAAATGAAAGTAAAATAGCACAAAATGATGTTTCAAAATAAATTCTTAGACTTGGAATTTACTCCCAGGTTTCTGTCTGTCAATTTGCTGTGTTTGAATGAAGTACAATTATTTCAAGTAGGGCAAAAAAGTATACATACCCACAATAATGCCAGTTTTACAAAAGAGAAAACGAAGGCCAGGTCACATCTTTTCCATTTGTCTGGCCCCAGGGGAAAAGAAGAGGAAGCATGATTATTCCTCATCAGTCACAAAAAGAGGCAACACCCTCTCCCCAAAGCTTGATATTTACCTTCCAGTATTAGATATAGCTGACAAAGTATTGCTATGGACTTTTACTTTTCAAGGTTTACTTTATTAAAAATGATGCTTCTTACTGGTTCTTGAGAGTTTCATGTGTTTATACAGTGCCTTAAAAATCATTTGGAAACTGAAAAGTACTTCACTTCTTAATTAATTTCAATACAATTAAATTTATAGTTTCCAGTGATTATTAATTTTTTAAAAAACATACTTAAAAAAATTCTCTAACACAATAAAAATGTGTTTTCATTATAAGTACCAATATTGCAAATGTTTCCGTTTCTTTCAATTACTAATGTTTGGTTGGTTTTTTTTAATTTTAACACCTCATATTACTGATTTCACTTTGGATTTCAATTCAGTGTTCCCAAATGAGTGCAAAGTAGCTTTTATTTTTTTGTCTTCACTTGGTCATTGATTATGTTGAGACATTTCTAAACAAAAAGGAATGCTTGCTGGAAACTTTCATGGAAAAAAAAAAAAACGTGCAGGCTTTCACATGTACTATTTCTGCATGTATTATACAGATGGTTTTGAACATGTCCTTACATTCATCACAAGAGCCGATTTAGGGTTTGTGCTGAATAGGCATCTTTCGGTGCTTCAGCTAAATATAATTGAACCTGTACCAAAGACAAAGTGCTGCATGCAGGGTTTGCATACAGTACAGCAGTTTATACAATCTGGCTTTATAAAGATTGATCTGATAAGAATAAAGGAAAATATGACTCAACTTTCATTCCATCTCAGATAGAGAGAAATGTGGAAAGTTTAATGCCGAACTGTGAAAAGATTCAGTAAATCACCACAAATCACTTCTACTAAGCCAAAACTGGGTAATTTACACAGCACTTTGTGATCTTCAAACAATTTGCAGTGTGCAATTATTCATGCCACAACATGGGGCCACAGCGTCCAAGCTGCCTGTTTGTTCTACAGCTGAAGCAGAGGTGTTTGAAAACTGCAAGAGCCTACCAAAGGCCCAGAGATCATGGCTAATGTGACACCCCCAGGCCTAATCTTCTTAGAGCACTGGGATAAAATAAGTATCCATTACAAAATCAGCCTTCATCCTGCCCCCTTCTGTGCTCTGCCACTCTGATAGCCAACACGAAGACAATTGCATGATTCTGGGCTTAATCAGGTATTAGGAACTAATGCAGTACGAGGAGAGGCTAATCTCCATATTTACTCCATCTGTACTTACGGACCTGACTTGCCTGCCCCCGATAGATCAAAAGGAATTGGCAAAAACCAGATTAGAGATGAAGAAAGGAGAGAGAGGTCCAAGAAGTGTAAGAGGCAAAATTCTCTGCTTTCCTTAGTTGTGTATATGTGTATTAAAGCCATGTGGTCTAATCCCATGGAAACACTTTCCATTGTATTTCTTTTTCTTCTCATCCCTACCCCCACCCTCTGTCTCCATCTTTAAATATGGAAATTGCCATTGCAGTTAAAGTTATTGATAAATGTACCACACCATTTCTAAGGATCAATTTTTACACAATTAAATATATATATATTTTAGATACGGATTTTATTTCAGCTTATTATGGCATTTATTTATGACTGACACATGTGTAGAACTCTCTTCTGGGTCCATTTTGAAATCTGATGAAAATCTCATAGCTAGGCAGAACTCATTAATTCCAGGTCTTTGTAAGTGCTCTTTGTAAGTACTACACAGACATTGTACCCTTCCATGACCCTAAGTTAAAATGAGTGTGAGAAAAGAAAAGAGAGGAAAAAATTCTCTGCAAAATTAGTTGTTTTCCTTTTAGTCACCTAGAAGTAACTGGCTATCTTCTTTCTGTGTCTTACCATCTACAATATCTTGGCATTCTCTTCTGAGACTTTTGCTACAAGCAGATACTTACGATTCCAGAAACGTGGACAGATGGGTAAGGAAAAGAGAGCAAAGGAAATTCACACACTCACCACTGTTGGCAGTCACCTGCTGTTTGTAAACAGTGACATGTGGCCACCAATAATGACCTTCAAGCTAGGAAATGTATGTACTAAATTAACTCAAAGGCTCTGGTCACCTTGGGTTGCTGATGAACAAGTTTTATGAAGGTGGGACGCATTCCTTAGCAAGGGCGGAAGAAGCCTGTCCTCAAAAGAGTGCTCAGGAAAGCTGAGGACATTTCAAAGGGTGCACTGTCGTCCTTTTTTGGAAAGCTGACAGACTCACTATTTTTTTGACTCCTTACAAACCCCAAGTGGTGCCAGAAGAGAGCTGTGTTGCTGCTGATTTTTGGCAATAGAGCTCACCTCATTAGAGTGGATTAAGTCATGATGCTGAGAAGGATAAAAGGTGAAAAGCAAAAACAGTGGATGGCGAACACAGAAAGCTCCGAGTGTCATTTGTATGCTGACGCTATTATTGACTAGAGCCCATGTGGTTCACACTTTTCAATTACCGTCTGCTAGAAAGGTGGCCCGTAATTGCAAAGGCTGATGCCAGTGCACCAAATGTCAAGGGAGCCTCCCTAACCCTCATCACCTTTTCTTGATGCTTGACTTGAGGATGTTCAAAGGCAAAAAGCCACAGCCTGCAGATCTCCCTGAGGAAGAAAAAGATGCCATTTAAAAAAAAAAAAAAAAAAAAAAAAAAAGATAAAGCCTCAACAACTCAACCTCCCTCATTTAAAAACCTAGAGTTAAATTCATTATCCTGTGACCTTGTCCTTTACCCTCTGTTTAGCTAGGACATCGACTGGCATTAGTGAGAATTATACCGTGAAGATCCAGGGCAGGATTGCATTTTTTAGTTTTGTGGTGCTGAAGTTGCCCAGGTTCTGAACAGCATCCAACTGACAGTGGTTGCCAGTGAGGCTCTTTCACAGGATTTTTAAAAGGTGGAAAATGGCCAAACTTAGTTTTCCTCTAAACTCCAACAGATATTCTCACTAACAGCACAGAGTCACTTTTAACTGAGATGCATTACTTAAGCTGGTATTATGCCATCCCTGCAGCTCCTAGAATAGCCTGTGCACTTTCGCCCTCATTTATTTAAAAGCTCAAGTGCACTTTTTTGTACATCTTTATTTCATTATACATTATTTTTTTCACAGCTACAACTAAGGTAGTTGTTGAATGAAAACAATGAACTGTAGCTAAAACCTTTGACTCAAACATCCTCAGCAAACTCAGAGCAGATCCAAAAATTCAGATTATTTTTTCTATTATTAAAAATCTAGTGAATTTTACTGAGGAGTGTCACATATTTTTTGTTATTTGAAAAATTATTTTCATAATTACATTTCTTATCAGCAATAAATGCTGGAAAACAATATACTGTATACTATATTAGAAATTTATATGACACAAGTAAGGTCAATTTTTACTGAAAAAAGATTTCTCTGTTCATAAAAAATACTTTTCCTATGCTTCTTTTTCAAATTCTTCAAAATATAATTCTATGTCTTTTTTATATTCAGAATGTGTTATCATAGACAATTTTTTTCTTTTTTTTTTAAAGTTACTTCAATAATTGGACCAAATCCCTGAATCAGAAGAGAGAGTTTCACATGCGAGTATTAGCATCTGGTTTTTACAAAAGTGGGATACTTTGCCTTTGCAATGGGAGAAAACATGAGAATGCACCATTGGTGATTATTAGGTAGATTTAGTGCCCAGTCATTATTCCAAAGTTATCTTCCAATCTTTTTTTCCCTCAAATTCATCAGTAAAATTCTGCTGGAAGAATACTTTTGTTGACTAAGAGTCATACTGAGATATCTTGGATCCTAATTTCAAACCCTAGAGATAACAAATCAATTTTTACTTCCAGCGAGAGAGGAAAAAAATTTATTCATATCTTACCTGATGAAGTTTTAAATAGCTAAAATAACACAGTTTTGTTGAATTTAATTTAAATTGCATTGAAATTGTATTGAAATTTTCATTGAGCTGTGTGACCAGCTGGAATTTTAACATATTTTCTGTCTGTAAATTAAAGATAATTTATAGTATTTTCTAAGAGCATAATTCTACCACTAGCAGACAAAATTTTGCAACCAAACTTTGTGTGACCTATGTTGCTGCCCTCATTGTCAGAAGTTTATTTTTGAGCTTTAAAACAAATTTAATTTTATTCACATGAAGAAGTTGTACTAAAACATGGTATTATTAGTATTGCTTTTTAGTTTGCAATATCAGCTGCAGCTTTTATGTAAATTTACAAATATTTTAATCACGAAAAAGGTTTAAATCTGTTCATCCAGCCTTGAAGATTTTAATTTTACAGTGAGCTTAAAAATACTTTGTTTTAATTTTCCTCAAAAAGGAAAAAATATTTTTAGACATAAAACTCCGCTGAGGAACTTTCTTCAAATCCACTTGCACTGTCCAAAATTTTTGCAAATTTATTTTTTTCCTCTTCTTATTTCTCAGAACTTAACTGTTGCATATTTTGGGGAAATTGGAAAATCCTAGAGTGAAACTGCTTGCTTTTCTCAGTCTTTGACTCCTACTATCAAGTCAGTTCATGTCAAAGTTAGCATCTACTTTTTTCTCTCTGAGTAAAAGTTTTGATCCTTCAGTCTCCTCTCCTTGCTCCTTTACAGTAACATCTCTGCAAATGGGCTAGAAATATGAATCAGTTTGACTTCTCTTTTTTATGAGCACATTGTAAGACAATGCCTTATAAAATGCATCACTGTAATGAAATTTTGGAACACAGGTATTTTGAATTCATGAGTGATGCTGCTGTGATCAGATCGTAGGCTGAATTTTTTGGAGTCAACATTCAGAGAAAAAAGTTCTGGGCAAGACAAGGGAAAAAACATGAGAAGTTTTATGTTCTCCCTTGGATATTTGGTGGACAATATTAAAAAATACATGCAAGTTAAATGTACACTGTGAAGTGGAACCCAGAGGTAATGTGGAAGCTGAGAAGTGTCCTGCTCTATTCTTAGAGCAGTAGATGACGCAGCCCCATGTGCTAAGAAGTCTCCATAAGAAACAGCTGAGGGGAAACTCCTAAAACTTAAGCAAATATTCAAAATTGGGAAAGTATTCAAAACTACGAGTCTTGTCACGAAAATTTTATTGCCTCCTCCAGGAAAGAAAATAATCTGGATACCAGCTCAGAATCTGGGTGCTCAGTTATGATATTTTATTAAATTTTGTTTTCTGCACATTGAAATTTAATTTTGTTTTCTGCACATTGAAATCCCATAATCATCATCTCATTTCCATCTTTAAGTCTATCCCAGCTCAAATAAGTGAATTTCTACTTTAATATTAGACATTTCTCTTGATAAGGAAACCAATGGAAAAACACCAGGAAACAATAAGTGCCAAATGGCTTTTATTTATGTAATTATTTATTTCTATATTTTCCAAAAAGAATATTGTTTAAAATTTGTCTCAGAATAATTTTTGTGATTAACTCTTGGTCTGTAACAAATTTAACCGAATTTTGCTCTGAAGTTAGGCTTTATTGGACATATATTTATCCTTAAATGGTGATTACATAGGATAAAATGTTAATTTTCTTTTATACAGATTAAAAAAAATACTCCTAATTTAGGCTGGAAAATTGTCACTGTTCCAAGTATTAAATCCAGTGAATGACTGTGAAGACCATAGAACCAGCAGTGACAGTTCAGCTAACTTAAAGTATTCATCAAAAGTAAGTCCAGTTGCTCTTTTTAAAACAAAATTTCCTACACTTACTTGAAGCACTATGTTTTTTTAGCTTTACACAATCAACTAGCCTAATAGCTTGCTCTTTCATTCTGTAAATTCTACATTTTAAGCACCATGAAATTTGATACTAAATCTAAGTTTATTTACTAAGTGGTTTTGACTATTAGAGATGCTCTCTGCATTCAGGGGCTACTGAATACCAAGAGACAAATATGAATTTAGAATTTCTAAGTCTGGAATGTTCAGAATTTGCAGGGAGTTGTGTTCCCCTATAGTCTGGAAAAGTATCATGCTGTTATCCTTCAAAGATGTAACTTCTGGTCTTCATAACCTTGTGAGTGAGCAGTGATGACAAAATTTTGCAGAAAAAATTCCAGTGAACAGGAAAGGACCAGATTTCCTTGGAAATCTAAAACATTTTCCCTTGATAGTCTTGAAAGTGGAAATGGAGTGAAATACACACTGTGTTTAAATTCAAAATTATATTCTAAATTTATAATTTAGTCCAATTGTATGCTTCAAAGAGTCTTTAAAAAGTTTATTTTATTTACAATTTTTAATGTGGACATTTTTGGAATTGAAGAGCAACCAAATTTCACTCTCCTTTTTCCCAAGTCCCTGCTTACCACTTTTGAATAATTAAAATAATTCTTTTGCTTTGAGATAGATGCACTGATACTACGTGGATATGGAAAGGACATTTGCAAAGGCAAGTCATTGACAGTAAAAAAAAAAGGCTTACTGTTCCCTTTATTTGCCCCTAATATTTTCCCTTTTAGTTACCAGCAGCAGTGTCATATTAAATGACTTCCCCCTTTAAACTGTTAAGTGGTGCTAGTTCAGTTTTAGCGGTAAGTCGCCAGCAGACTCGGGGGACAAGTGCTATCTCCTATGGCCCTGAAAATTGATATTGAACATGGAAGGAAAAATCTCACAAGCTGATAGCAATTAGCTAAAAAGGATTTGCGACTCCATGATTCATCACACTAGGGGATCAAAGTCATTTACAGAGAGTGTTTCTACAGTCCCTGCCTGCTGCTCTAAAGATATACCTCTGTTTATCTCTCACACTGCGGTGTGACATTTCCTTTTTTAAGAGCCCATTTTCTTAGAAACATAGCACTGGGCTGCTGCAGCACAGGCAGTCTTTGATTCTCCACTGACTGCCTAAATGACACGATGGCTCTAATGGCACAGCTTTAGCAGGAGCTTGCAAAGGGAATTGGACTTATTATTTACATAAGTGGACTAACAGGTCAGGTCTGGTACTTGCTTGTAAAAACGAGGACAAGGTCTTCTCATGGCAAGCGGTGTAAGGCAGGTCTCTTGGAGCTCTGTGGAGCTTTTATGATTTCTTTGTAAATCAGGAACACTAACTTTCAAAATTAAGCCTCACTGTCTAGATATGTTTTTAGAAATATCTTACAACAGAATCCCACATAATTTTATCAGAGGATTAAAAGAGATCTAGCTCAATACCAAAGACTTTTTTTAGTTTGCTTTTTTTTTTTCCCAGAGAAGAATTATACTCCTCTATCCCTCTAAAATTCACTCTAACACTTTGAAAACAATCTCATTGGTCAAAATGTAATTTTGCTTTTATAATAGTATGATATGAAACAAATAGAAATTAAGAAAAATAACAAATAACCATTTAATTTTGCCACTTCCAGGACCAAAGTTTCTTTTCTAACTCAGTAGGAGAAATTAAATTTGTTTCTCAGAGCCACCCTCTGAAATCATGGCGATCTTATAACTTCTAAAGATTTTTTTTCCACTAAGGCTGGAAACACTGACCTTCTTAGTGGAAGACAAAATGGTGTTTATTCAGTGATAATATTGTTATAGCCTTTCTCAGGTTTATTTTGGTCAGAGTTTTACAAAGGGGTGATACTTTCATTAGCCTGATCCTAACTGCTGGCTGTCTCACTCCTTTGAAATACGTATGAAAAGTTCACAATGATGTGGCAGTATTTACTCTTAAGTGGTATCTCCTAATTAATACCTATGACTTTGTTGTGTATCCAGCCTTAGAAACAACAAATTTCCTAAGACTTAATGGGGAGGGGATAATATCAGGCTTGTCTGTAACAAAATTTGGGAGGACACACCAAGGTTACGGGATGTTCTGCTAGTGAGGACCTCAACCTGCTGCTCTGAAACTTGGAGGGGCTCCAGAGGTAACAGGGGACAGCAGAGAAACACCAGTGAAACAACTTGAAGGTACATTCCTTTAAGAAGGTAACAACAAGTTTGCAGAGGACAGCAAGCTGGTTGGTGTAGTTCACATGCCCTGAAGGGCGGGATGCCACCCAGGGGGACCTGGACAAGCTCAAGAAATGGGTACATGGGAATGTCATGTGGCTTAACAAGACCAAAGGCAGGGTGCTGCACCTGGGCTGGGGCAGCCCCTGGTATCAGCACAGGCTGGGGATGAACAGATGGAGAGCAGCCCTGTGAGGACTTGGGTGTGCTGGTGGGTGAGAGGCTGGACATGAGCCGGCAATGATACTCCTTGCCCAGAAAGCCAAATGTGTCCTGGGCTGCATCAAAAGCATTTTGACCAGCAGGGCAAGGGAGCCAATTCTGCCCCGCTGCTCTGCTCTTCTGAAACCCCACCTGGAGTGTAGCATCCAGCTCTGGGGGTTCTCAGCACAGGAAAGACATGGACCTTTTGGAGCAAGTCCAGAGTTGGGGGGCCACAAAAGCACTAACACTCTCCTAGCAAAGATAGGCTGAGAGGGCTGTGGTTGTTCAGCCTGGGAGAAAAAAAGAGGAAAAGAAGAAAAATTGTGGTCTTTCAGGGCTTAAAAGGGGCTTACAAGAAAGATGAGAACATACTTTTTGGTAGGGCCTATTGCAATCAGACAAGAGGTGGTGATTTTAAACCAAAAGGATATATTTAGATTGGACATAGAGCATGAATTCTATGCAATGAGGGAGGTGAAATACTGGAAAAGACTACCCCAAAAAGTGGTAGATACCCATCCCTGGCAACATTTAAGGCCAGGTTATATGGACAAGAGTCTAAACAATTGGATCTAGGAAAAGATCCAGGAGGAGTTGGACTACATGCCTCTTAAAGGTCCTTTCCAACCTAAGCCTATGGTTCTATGATAATATAGCCTGGAAAATACAGCAGACCTAGAAAGTTCTTTCTTGTGTTGAAACAAATCATTTATTGTTTCATTTAGTTTTCTGTAGCTGTGGAAAAACTCTAAGTGTATGTGATTCATATACAAGGGTGTAAATTAATTTAATTTAATTTAATTTAATTTAATTTAATTAAGTTAATCTTTCTATTAATTTAGTAGCTTAAACTAGGCCTATCCTAATATTTGCCAGAACATTTTGATATTTTGGAAATAATTCTTATTAATTCTTCACATACTTTCATATGACATGAACCAGTATACACCAGTTCTTCCAGTAATCTTTGTTTCGTTTATTTGCTTTCCATTGACCCACACCTCTCCCACTGCCTTCCAAGAAAACAACTTTGTAAGTCCACTTAAATATCTGCAGGAATAGTACATAATGCTTACACCTGAAGAATCATGAGTATGTAGCTGGTAAGACAAAGACTGCAAGCAGAACTTCATTTCAGAGATGTATTCCAGTATTTTATTTTAGGTGTTGATGCCATTATCTGCTACTGTGATTAATTTCTGTGTAGGCTGCCTCTGGTAGCTTCCTGCTGTAACTTTTTTTTCCCAAGTAACACCTGGGAAGTGGTTTATTACAGCATTTTTTGTGTTAAAACCAGTCTGCCTCAGGATCTCTTCTCACAGGAAGGAAATGTTCCTTTGGATTCAGTGCTGTAGCTTGAAGGTATCTTACACACTATTACATGAAAATCTCAAAGTTTTTTGGCACATACCATGGAACCCAGTAGATTTGGAGGACAAACAATCAAGACACTGGTTTGTGTGCTCAAGAAAGGCATGAGGTGAATAAACCCTGAACTCAGATTTCTTGTATTACAAAGGCAGAAATGGATCCCTCATCAGCTGGGGAAATGTAGTCCCTCAAGAAGTGGCCATGTCCAGTCTCAGTCTGTTATCACATATGGTAAAACCAGCAGCATATTCCTGCAAGATGTTGATGTTGCTCCTCTTTAGAGCAGCGGCAGAGCGCTCTTGACAGTGTTCCCCCAGAGTCACCCTTCCCTGCCACTGCCAGATGGTGCTCACATCAAGTGCACAGCCAGCATAACCAGCTCTTCCCCAACCTGTGCAAATCCCTTGAAATGAGAGGCAGAGATTTTCCTTTGGGTCCTATGCAGAGGAAAGCAAGATGATTTCTCTTCTTGGTGGCTGACTCATGTGTTTACAAGTAATTCCTGCAGCTGAAATGGTTGTGCAAAGAGAGTGAAAACTGGTACTTAAAACCTGTTCATCTTGACAAGCTAAATAGGAGGGAGAAGTGACTTTGGAGGATATTCATTGAGCACCTTTCTTGTAAACCAAATGAGTATGACCTGAGAGGTGGACTAACAAGATGCTGAACTCCAAAAAATTCAAGGTCTGTAGAAGTTAAAATACATTAACTTCTGTGGTTCTGATGCATTGGAAAGGGCATAACTATACATGTGAACTCCTAGAATCACAGAATGTTTATTTTTTTTATTTATCTATACAAGGCAGAAACATTAAAACAGGTGGTTGTGGAGCTTCATGTAACTATCAAGCTACACCCATTTACCTCAACTAAAAATCTGGCCTAGTAGTAGTGTATATGAATGACTGTATGAATTACTGAGTGATGTGACCTATATAAACAGTTCCTGTCCTGTCCAAAATTATTTCTATTCAGTCTTAAAATAAATTGCATTTCTTCATGTAACCAAAGGTCATGACATGTTTATAAATGTGTCATCTTTGGGCTCCAGTCTTTTCAAATGAACATTTAAGAGACCAAAGATTTCCTCAAATAAATATGCAGTAAAGCAAATCATAAAGAGACCCAATGCAGTTATAATGTTTGTCATTACTTACTCACATATGCCTGAAGGATCCCTTTTTGCTTAGATTGCACATATGCAAAATGAAAATATATATATTTCCCAGTCTTTATTTCTGGGCTTTTTGCATGTTAGAAATGATTTAATTCTGAGACCAATTTATAAATTTGTTTGTAAATTACTTCTAGTTGCTTCCTCAATTAAAATTAATTTTCATCTGTAAAATGCATTCCTCCAATTATGTGCTTTTTTTTTCCTCTCCCTCCAGCATAAGGCAGTCCTATTTCCTATTTTTTCATTATTTCCCATCCTTGTACTACCATTTTTCCTTCTCCTGATGTATCAGTGGTGGCAATATGACTGCTTATGGGACTGCTACATAAATCAGGAAACAGCCAGCTTTGTCACCTAAGGAAATGTAACATCAAATTGCATCCAATCTGTTTTCCTTTCATGCACACACATGCATGAATCTACTGAGGTAACAGGGAATCCTATGAAATTGTTTTTCATCCTTACCTTCTTGTTTCATCTCAAAGTATGGCAATGGTTGTAATTATTGTGTCTTTTGTTGCATTAGATTTGTTTTTCCAAGACTGTACTTTGATACAATGTCAATGAAAGAAAATTAATAACATTAGTGATGCCGAAATCTAAACATTCATTGAGAAAGAAAGTTTGTACATGAAACTTGTGTTTTATACTACCTTTTGCTGATTTTAAGATAGATTTTCATAATATTTTATTCAGAAATTTTTAAATAATAAAAATCGAGCCCAAGATGTTTTACGTTCAAATACAAGTGAAGGAAATCTCGGAATTATTTTTGAAGGAAAACTGGGTCCTGTAATTGTTGTGTGGCAGATGTCATTTGTCATTTTTGTTTGTATAAAAAGCTTTCCTGTCTTTCCCAATGGTTGATGTTCCTATGTCCAGGTACAGCGTATTATTTGACCACATTTTTAAACACACAGTCAGTATAAGTCACTTCAGAGCATGTTATTAGAGCTATTTCTTGCCTCTGGCTGATGTCCCAGAAGAAGATGATAAATCATCCACTTATGCTACAGAAGGGGAAAAAAAAATCAATGTTCAAAACTTCCATGGTCAGCTTTACTCAGGACAACTAAACTCTACAGTGACAAAATACTGATGATGTCATCAATAAAGTAAATTAATGTTGTGAACAACTAAGAATTGTGAACTGCCTTGCAGCATGTTGTAGAATATGAAGAAAAGTTTTTCAGAACTAAAGCTGCAAACTCTAGCTGGTTTTGGACTCTTAGAGCAATGTGAGATTCATCCTTAAAAGCCAGTGCCAGAGAATATAATTAACTTTTTTATGAGCAGAACACGTGTGCAGGCAGCAACAGGATCAAGTCTTGGGATTTTGACTCTTCTGCAGCCCACTGGTAAAGAGAACTGGACAACAACCTCTACAAAAGCAATAGTTAGACATAATTATGTGTATGTGTTATCAGTCTGAATTCATAGAGGATTTAATGTACTTATTTTAGAACTGGATTTCAGCATATAAATAACCACTGAAAAATATTTAATTAGTCTCAGCTTCAAAAATCACATATTCTATATGAGGTCTTTACAAGAAAACAGGTTCACATACTACTCATTAGAGTGACCCATTTTACATGTAGCTCCCCTGGCAACAGGCAGGGAATGATGGCCCAGAATGATTTCTTCTAAATATCCCCCCTGCCTTAATACGGGTACCAGGAGTCTGTAAATGGTCCCAATCTTCCCTGCTACTGAAAGCAAATGGGGCTTATAGACTGACATGTCCACAAAACTCCTGCAGTCTGAGTTAGTCTCAGGGCTGGCTGGGAAGTGTGCTAGTTCTAAAATAATCCCAGTTCTAGCAAGAACCAGGACAGCTGCAGCCTGTGCATATTACTTATTGAAGTGCACTTCCTCAGCTGCAAAATTGAAGTGTCAGTAATTATTCAGGCCAATTTCATGTCATTAGTTATGCTTGCAGATTCAATGTAGAGCAAAAAAGCACTGTTTCAAAAAAATCCAAAGAGTAATAATATTACCTGGGGAGATAAAGACAAGGCATAAAAGTTGAGATTGTTTGTTTAAAATAAGATGAACAATCACTATATACATCTAGGGACAACTGTATCCTGCAAGGGAGAGGAACTCAGTAGTATTTCCTTATCACTAGATTTTGTAATCAGGTTAGAACTCAGCCTGAGAATCAAAATACAACATCCCTCGTAAGTTAATACTGAATCGAGCAATTAATCATACACACATTTATTTTATGCAGCAACTGAAAAACTATGGATTATTTACCCTACAGAAAAGACATAAAAATTAAGCCAAAAAAGCAGCTGATATACCAAGTATGAAACATGAGGAAAGTTGCTTCTCAAAGCAAATTTTAGCCTGCCATGAACACGTGTCTTTGATTCAGGTGAAGGGCTGAAAGTACACCAGGAAATGACAAAGGTGAAATCAAAATCTGCCCTGGGTGAAGTGAAAACACAGGCAGAGGTTAGAGGAGTGAGAATATGATTCTTGTAATCTGCTGTTTAGTTTTAAATGAAAGATATTTTCTGTTCAGAGTACAGAGTGCATCAGCAGAAGAGGATCACTGTTACATCCTATCCTGACATTAATCTGACGGATATTGGGAATTTGAGTAGCAGGAGGAGAGTGGGCTGCTCTGGAAAAATTCTGACAACACATGAAAGGAGGGGAGTAAAACATCTGAAATCAGGAAGCTGGGGGATGGTCTTGATAAAGCCATGCTAAACTGCTAGTTGTTAGCTCGTGAGCTTTTCAGGTAAAGAAGAATGTTGTTCTTGATGTTAAAAACATTTTAGTTCTGAACTAATTTAATTTATTGGAAGGGAACTATTCAATTATTTCAAATTTAAGGGGGAAAAGGAAACCTTGTTTTGAACTTAGTTGTTAGACTATCCCAATACAAGATTTGAGATGATATAGACATATATCAATAAATTTAATAAATGCAGTCTCTAGATTGTTACTACTACATAGATGTCAGGTGTATTCCCACAATGGTCTTCATATTTTGGATGCTGGAACATCACCTTTCAACAACTTCTAGAGATGTCTTTGAAAATTTTTGTTCTTTTCTTCCATGTTTGTAACCCTTGAGTTTCTCATAGAATATCTTGATGGAATGAGCAAGAGTTCATAAATGGAACTGTGATGGAAAGATATGTTATGATTTTTCAGAGATAAACTGAATAGGAATCAAAAGGACTGAAAAAGATTATTGTAGTTAGGACATTTACCAGAACATAGAGAAATATGTATATGTATAATACCAATGTCAGGGGCTATGAGTGTCTAAATCCTGGATATGAAAAAGACGTCGTGTTTCTCAAGACATGAGAAGAGGTGATGTCTGAAAGAGTGAGAAAATTGTGGTCTGGTTTCAGTACTGAAGATGTTTTTAGCAAATTCCTTTAGGAGTTTTAAATTTGTGTCCTTATTTCTTCATTTCTTTGAGTACTTGTCATGGTTTGACGCTGGCACAATGGCAGTGCCCCCATGAAAATACACTCTCCCTAGTTTCTGCTGTGAGATGTGATCAGGAATAAGCAAAGCAGGCCCCCCACTTAGAAATAAAAAAAAAGAAAACTTTATTAACTAAATTACAACTCTAAGTAACAAGAAACACACAGGGAAAATGAAAACTTTCCAAAAACATTTCCTCCTCCCCCCACCAAATTTCCAATACATCTATCCCCCAAATCACCAACTCTCAGTCCATCACCACCCTTCAGACAATCAATCCTCAGTTCATCAAGAGGAGAGGAGTCCTTCTTGTACCATGGGCTTCCCCTGGAAACACGGCTGAAGCCTCATGTGTTTCTGTGTCACTCATGGCACCGCTCAGAGAACATCTGCCATCGTGACATCTTCCTTCCATGTCCAGTGCTCTCACCACTGCACATGGACCAGAGCTGCTTCTAGGGTCATCCTTTTTAAGGATGCACTGTCCCGATCCAAAAAGAGCACAGTCTCACCTTTGGGACACCTGTCCCTCCCAAATGTCACCCCCTGGGGCCGAGGGGTACCAACACTGAACCCTCTTGGTCCTGAGGCATTGCCTCCCCCTGGATGCAGTCTCTGTGTCACAAGGAACATGGTTCTGTCCATGGCTATAACAAGAAAAGTCCAGCTAAGGTCACTCCATCATCTCTTCCCACCTAAGATTCTTCTCTACTCTCTCGACATCTTTTACTTGCCCAGACCTTCACACTTGCACATTTCCTTCTTCCATTTCATCTCTATCTCTCTTCTAGGAAAGGTTAATGTTCTGCAAAGTTTTCATTGTCCAAAAAAAGGGTTAAAAGCTCGAGCTGTGCCCGCCCAAACCTCCCACAAGTGGCCAGACACCTTCTCGCTGCACCCCCCTCCTTCTCCGCCAGCCGGGCTGTGCTGCAAGCACATGATATCAAATTTCAAGGTGGCACAGGCTCTCTCTCTCTCTGTCTCCTGGGGGGGGCTGCCCAATGCCTCTCGGTGCTCTCTCTCTTCTACCCTTCCATTCTCAGGCCAGGCCTACCTCACCCGGCCGCATGGCCTCCCCTCCCCTGCCCAGCCGGCAGCTGGGCCGGGGGAGCTCTGACCTGCTTCGCTCACCAGAACCCGAGAGATCTTCCCCCGGGTGTGCTCTGCTTTTAACCCCTGTGTTCTCAGAGGCATATCCAATGTCCCCAGTGGCCACACCAGGTGCCAATATTAAAATCTGAACACCTATTGGTGACCACAGCATATCCCAGAAAACTTACTTCCTCTCAAACCACAACAGTACTTTAGAATAAAATAGGCCTTTCTGCCCTACAGTAACTAGGGTCAGTTCTTACAAAGGTGATTCAGTCATTTGCCAAGCTCATTTTCTCTGCTTTTAATACAAATTACATGATTTTATTAGTCACACAGTTGCATAAGGTTTATTTGAACTCCAGAGTGGATGATCTCCTGTCCCACTGAATAATTCTGATTTGGTTTGTCTCCTTGTGACAGTGTTTGAACTTTGTTCTGGAGGGGTATTTTCCCAGTATGGTTCTTAAGAAAGTCTCATGCAAATGAGCGGTGTAGTCTATACTTCCCTATTCATGTTACAGAACTCATTTCTGTGCTTGTGTACTTCTGTGGACTCAGAAAGCTTTATGGGGCAAGTTTTTTTTGTTCGCAAGATAGTAAAGATAATTCTTGCCTTTGGTTTACACAAAGACTTTGTAGGTAAGTTTTCACTGTTAAATGCCTGTTTTTCTTGTGGTACCCTACAATCAAGCCTAGGGTTTCTGGTTGCATTGTCAACAATTATTTTCAATATTTTCAACATTACCAAAACCAGTAATTGTGTTGAATCTAGTAGAGATCTGGAAGTTCTGCACCAATACGCAAAAATTGCAGACAGAATTCCTGTGCTGGAAAAGCAGATGTGTGAGCTCTGTTGAATGAACTGTCCCTAATCCCTTAGAGGAGGATGTCAACTCTTCTCTGCTCCCATAAATCAGGCTCAACCCCTAGGTATTCCAAAGACACACTCCTTAGACCTGAGACCAATAAAAGGACACAAGCCTCCATAAGAGACAAAGTACTTTTTTTGGAGCTGTTGAAGTTGCATTGATCACAGCATCAGGAAAACACTGGAAGCTTCATCTTCATGCTGAGGCTAAAAATATCTCTGATTGCCTTCATGTGGCTGAAACAGTTCTAATACCAGAGCAAGAGGCTTGGAAGCTCCAGAGCAGTGAAGACAGAGATTCTTATTTTTTTTGGAAACTCCATCCTCTCTCTTGTCTTTTTCTCACAACATTGATGATTTCTGGGAGCAAGACTCTTACTCCTGGACACTTGGCTACCTGCTACTACATGGGTTTCCTGTGATATGAGAGCATGACTGTCCCAAAAGTCTTAAGGAAAAAAGTTGAAATCAGTCATGTACATACTGAATATCAGAGAAACCTAGTAATACAGGGAAAAGAGCTGTTTCTGGGATGGAAGTCCACTGTGTTCTACAGGGAGAGATTTTCCCTACTCTGTAATTTTTTCTCAGCAGTCTTGACTCTCCACCAGCTGCATCAAACCTTTTACAAGCACCTCTCTGTGAACAAACACGGCCATCCTGCTAAAATGGATCTTTTCAATGGTGTTAACGGCAAACTAGATGAGCTGGGTTATATCAAAAGTATTTTATTGAAATAATTAGCAAACATGAGGTCTTACCAGGTGGTAAGCCTTCAAGCATATAGAAGTGGATTGTATTGCTTGAAACTGTCAAGAGAAACAGAGACTAGAAGCCCATATTGCTGCAAATGCTGTATGAGATCATATAATAATACCTCTGAGAAATATTATTAATAATAAGAGATAATAATAATCAAAAGAGATTTTATTATTTTGCAGAGAATGTGCAAAAATTAATGTGGGGACTGGGCCACCAGGAATAGGTGCTGCCCCTTTCTTGTCTTGTTGAATGTCATTCCATATCTTCCATAGCCAGACCTCCAGCAAATCCAAATTAACTTTTTATGGAGTAATTGTAATACTGTACAACCTGGATTGAGTATTTGTCTTGACCAACCTATTTTGTCTTTCCTTAAGTGGTGGGATTTGGTTAATATTTGAGTAACATGGGAGAAGGGAGAAGAAATTACTTTGGTGTTAATGTCCTCCTAAACAGATTGGAAGCAGAAAAATGTCCTGAATTCCCATAATTTTAATTTCATAGATCTATAGTTGAGCTACTTAAGACTACCAGAACATGCCCTGGCAAAACCTTTGTATTTTTCTACTATAAACTAAGCATAAATTCACTGGTAGATGACAGATTACTTCATATACCATGCAAGCAAGCCTAGACAATAGCTTTAGCCATGACTGATTGCCTTGCTGTAACCCACTTTATGTTAAATGTATTCTTGCTGTTCAATTCCACAACTGTAATTTTGTTCTTCTGCACCGCTCAGCCCTCTGTGGACTAACCAGGTTCCTTCAGTAATGATTTCTTTTCTATTGTATTGTTTTCTGCATAATCAAGTTGGTAGGTAGGGGTTTAGGTGACACAGCCATCTGTCAAGTTCATTTGCTCTGAAAATGCAAGAAATAATGGCCTCTACAACTTGGGGCTATCTGTTATAAAGGAAGAATATCAGCTTTTACCCTGCACCATCTTCTCATCTTTTCAAATTATCATTTTTTCTACTTTCTATATAAAATACATAAGGTTCTCTTGACATGACTGATTGGTGAAAAAGAAAGCTATCACATGTCCACCTTGTATTGCAATTTATGCAAGCAATCCAATTAAGGAGAAGCAGCTAACATCCAGACTAATGTGCCTGTCGTGAAACTAAAGAGAATGCTGCAGACTGCTCTGCTCAAGTGTTATCACTGCTGGTTCTCTGACATGCTAACTGCTTTCTCCTTGAAGTTTGCATAATGTGTAAATGTTAGGGAGTTTGCATGCCACAAAGGAAAGGGAAAACAGTTATTCATTTTCCCTCCTCTAAAATAAAATGCTCATAATAATTCTTATAAGGAGCCTTTATCAAATTGTATCTTTCCGCCAAAATGACATGCACTTGATAGGAAAGACATAAAAAGCTGCCTGTGCATTCTTAACCTTTTTTAGACACAGTGAAAGCCGGTTGGAATAATCCAGGAATTGTTCCAGTTTTCTGTGTAAATGTATGAAGGGGGCAGAGTTGTTTATACAGGAGAACAACTTTTATCCAACATCATGACAGCAGAGCTGGGAACATCCTTGTTGCTCTAGGTCAGAGGCACCTTTACATTGGGCACATTTGAGATTGCCCCTCCTAAAATGCAGAATGACAATTGCTCGTACTGAGCGTAGACCTCAAATAGTGTGGTTAGAAACAAAACCATTTCCAGATACCATTATATGGTGCTAGTGAAACATGAAATTTTCTGCTTTTATGAAAACATAATTATTAAGTGGAATGTCACACTTTTATCACACTTTTACCAAACCAATTCCCCCATCACCTACCTCTTAGGGCCACTGATGTGTGATAAGACTCTCTGCTGGATGAGAGATTCCCTGACAAGGGAGCAATTGCTGTTGTTCACAGCAAGTCAAATAATGAACGTGAACAGCAGGTGTAAAAAGTGATAAACCCATTAATGAAATTAGTTAGCATCAGTAGCCACCTACTGAATATTGCCAAAATATCAAATCAGTCTTAAATTCTAAACAAAACATAGAAATATGCGAAAAAGCTATTCTGCTCTGTATTTCTGTCCCCTGGTGCAGAATTTAGTGTCCATTGTATCAGTGTTGTGTAACGCATTTAATGCAGAATTGAAAATTTTCTTCAAGTTGTCACAGCATTCTATAAACTGTGCTCTGTCATTGTTCCACAAGTTGGGCATGAAAAGCCATGCTCATCCCATAAAGAATTAATTGTTCTATCCAAGCTTACCTCTAATTCAAATTTCATGTGTTGCTTCAGCACAGAATACTTTCTGGACCATATACATATATATATGGATTTTTAATATATGGATTTTTTTGGGAATGTATTTTAAGCATTCTAGAACTTGATGAGTGTTGACAGAATACAAATTGTGTAGTGCATTTATAATCAATTGCAAAGGTGATTTTGGAAGTAGAGTGTAATGTGCTTAATGTGATTAGCTTAACCTGCTGAAGTCTGGGCTCGATACATATTGCTCTTTGGAATGTTCAGGAAAATTCCATCTCCACCTGGGACGAGCCACGGTGCCTCAGACATGTTGTTGTTTTTGTGGAAATCATTACCTCTGGCTAAGCAAAAAGGCAGGTACCTGACTTAGTGCCATGCTTTGTTATTGTCTTCTGGATTTTGAGGTATAATCTCACAGAATATGAAGTAGTCACAAGTCAGTTCACAGGTGGAAATGAATGTCCACTATTTCAGTGTTAAATTAATAAACCTGGGAATAAAAAAGCATCAGCACCATGTATATCTTAAATCTCCCATGAGTTCTTTTTGTCTGTCACTTGCTTGTAAACCTTTTAAAGGTGTCTGCTTATACTATTTGTATAGTAGACCATATCACATTATTCTTATTGATCAGAATTTCTAGTTGAAGATATCTTCTCAAATTTTACGATTTAGGCTTCAAATATTTGGAGAAAAACAACATGTAATATAACACTGCTAAAATGAAAATGACAATTATGTAAAAAGTGTTAACCTAATCTTTATTCGTGCACCATGAAACACACACACACACACCAAGAGACACAGAGCTTCCATGTAATAGAGTTATACTCTGCGAAATTCAAACTATCTATAAACAAGTGCACCTCCTGTCAGAATTTCTTTGATCTTGGTTAATCAAAGAATCTTAAATATAGAGAAAATAGACCTGGACTTAAAGAGATGTGAACTAGATCTGGGCTAAAACTGGCACAGAAAAAATAGAGCCAAGTGTTAAAATACTGCAAGGAAAACTACGATGCCTAGAGAACAAGTGCCATTTTCATAGAGAGTGTGTTAGGCTGCTCACATGAACATGACTGGCTTTAAAGCTTACAGTGGGGATTTTTAAGAAGCATGAACAGCTAGTTGGAAGAGCAATAAGAGAATGACTAAGTAATTCTGGATTAGTTATCTGAGAATTGTTTGTTTGGGAATAGTTGGTAGAGTTATATAAGTCAGAAAACATGTTGCCCAAGAATCAGCAAGTATCTGAGGATGAGAATTCACACCATCATCACCTTGCCTTCAGGTGCTTGGGTGTATTTATTGCAGGATCAGGTAAAAGAGGTAGAAATAGTTCCAGGGGTGTTGTGAAGCAGCAAGGGATACAGAGCTGCACAGATGGATGCAGACTGTCCAAAAACACCAAGGCCTTTCCACTCCCTGTGAAAACAATCCTTTTCTTGGCCTCAGTGACCACAAAGCTTAGCCTGGCTGTTCAAGTTATTTGCTCTTTCATAGGCAAAATTGCATGCCTAATCTCAGACTATTTCTTTTCAGAGTGTTAAGTGGGCTTTGCTGAAGACCACAGATGTAGGCTTTGACTTTTTACATTACATAATTCAGAAACATTCTCTCCCTGTTTTATGCAGAATTCAATTTAGGTATACACATAGTATAGTTAGACTAAGGAACCTCACTCTAAAAGCATTCAGAATGACTTAAAATGGTTTATCATGTTATTAATACCTTATCTGGATTTCAGTGCACCATCATTTTCTCAGTATTAATTAAGATAAATTATTGAGATAGATGGTTTATTAGATGACAAACAAAGTTTTTTACTGTGATAGATACCCCACAACTCAGAAAGTGAAATCCACCAAATAGAAGGCTTTTTAAAGATATGGAATTTCTGAGAAAGTGATGAGAATCTTCCTGAAATTTTTTTTTTTTCAGCACATCTTAAATAAGCATGTGCAGTCACTTATTCCTTCTGATACTGCCAGTTGCATGAAGTATTTATCTGCCAAACCCAGGTCTAATCTAGACAATTATTAACACTGGATGTTGCATGTATCCCTAGTAGATAGAACAGATCCACAAATTCAAGTTTTGATTATTAGAATAATAATTTTAAAGAAGAGTAAACCAAAAAGAATTTAAAAGTTTATGATAACTACATTCTCTAGCCAGCAGCTGGTACCAGATTTAAGGTGCCATAAGTTTTTAACATATTTTTTTCTTTTAGGTACCTTTTCCCCACCAATATCTAAAAACTTTAAGCAAATTCATCTTCAAATATTTAATGCAAACATGACATCTAAAGTGTATGTTAATGATTTTCTGGGACCTCAAAAAGCAACTATAAATGTTGTAATTATTAATACCAGTATACCATTATAACATTTGTACTGTAACATTTATACCAGTAACCATATATACCAGTATCAGCTCTAGTCTAACAGCTGTTTTATCTTATTATCTTTTAGTAGACATAAATCTAATCTTTACTAATAACACACATTCAGTGGCATAATTACCACATGCCAGTTTGATGTCCCATTAGAATTTTTGAAGTGAAAGGAAGCAACCCAAGGTAAACTGCGTTGAGCAAGTCTGACCACATAAAATATATATTTTGAAATAATTAAATTCAGTTAAACCCCAGTCCATTGCTGTAAACAAAGAAAAACCTTGTTGCTCACATCTGTTCTTAGAGGGGTGCTCAGGGGCTATGGGACAAAAAAATATAGCTGGGTGAGGACTAGATCTTATGTTACAGAGAAAAATATAATTTTCTTTTTTTTCCCTATGGAAATGAAATGGAAACATATTGTTAAATATTTTCTTTTAAAATTATTGAAATATATTGCTTCAGAATTATTTTTTAAATAATATGATATGACATAAAATAAAGGCAATGAAATAGAAATAATTTTAAAATGGCAAATTTTACTTTCAAAATAATGTATTTCAAAGTCTGTTTTAATTTTTTTTAAATGCAGTATGTCATGAAGAAAAATATTTCCATGAAACACAATCTTTTGATGAATTTGTAATTAGGACTTACAGAGTTTGCTGTTCAGAGTTTTGAATTTTCATTAAAATCTCAAAAGAGAAAAGTTTGTCATTTTTTACACATTGATACAAAAAAAGATTTTTCTAACTATTTGTGGTGGGAAATAATAATTTTGACCAGTTTTATTTGAAACTTAGTACCTTGTGACCTCTGCACAGAGTTTTGTCCCTAGTGTAAAAGTAATTTCTAGTAATGATAAACTGCGTTTTGCATCTGTGAGCCGCCCTCAAAAAAGAATTGTCTCAGTGGGTTTTAGTATTATGTTCTGAACAGCAGATGTGTGTGCAAATTTTAACATTTCAAGAGTGGTATTCATAGAATTGTTTGGATTGGAAGGGCTGTTAAAGAGATCATCCAATTCCAACCCCCCTGTCATGGGAAGAGATACCTTCCATGAAACCAGGTTGCTCAAAGGCCCATCCAGGCTGGCCCTGAACAGTTCCAGGGATGGGGCAACCACAACTTCTCTGAGCAACATTTCACTGTTTTCTAAATAGGAGATTAAGTTTATCGGCAGACCCTGAATGTATTTCAGCATGCCCTTCTGCTTGAGAGGGAAGATGTAACTGGTCAATGGTGACATATTGCTTCTATGCAAGACAGCAGCTCCTGGCTCTGTTGATTTCAAAATTTAGTGAGGGCCAGGAAATGGGATCTGCTGCCATTCTCAGGAAGTTGTGGCTTCCTGCCCAGTTGTTTTCAACAAAATATCTGTGTGAGGTTTCTGGATCTGGTTGTGGATATAACACCTCAGGTTTGGTTTCATGGTACCTCAGTTTGGAAAAGCAGACTCTGAGATTATCCATAAGTACTCTATTCTCAGATATATGATTAGCAATGTTATAAAGCCTCTCAGATTTATAAAATGGACAACTGTGTCTCAAAGAACCAGGTCTTCAGAAACCAAATTAACATATTTTTGTCATATCAAGAAATGGGTAATTTTGAAGATCATGAATGACACTTCTTTGGCGATTGCGCATTTCAAGCCCAGCCACTCTAGGTTAAATCTAAACAGATAGTAAAAAAACCCAAAAAAACACCCTGAATTAATTCTGAGGCATGGTTGCAAAGTTTTCATTCAACCTTTCTATGAAAATTCAGCTAATGCCAAATGAGCATGATGAAAAATAATATCACTAATTCAACAGCATCAAAAAATTAAAACAGGAGTGTGCTATGGAGTTTTGACAGCTTCGTTGCTGGTTCTATAGCTATGTATATGACAGCTTAGATCTTCTAATCAACAGGGCTCAAACCTATATGATAATTTTAATATAAATTTTCCCTTTTGTCACAATTTTTATGCCTTTTTTTAAAATTGCAACAGCTTTATATTTCTCTTCAATATTTTATTTCTTGAAGCAGTCTTTAATTTACCTTTCTACATAACGGGTATTTTTGCAAGAAAGTATTTTATAGGAAAGGAGAAATAGTGTTTAAGGAAAAAGACAAATTCCATGAACTTCCAGATAAAATTTACTCTCTGACAGTTATTAAAGATCCTGGTTCAAAATCCTACCTGTGATAATATGATATCCTAAGCTAAGATGTTTCTTAATGTCCTGCGTGGTTTATTTGTGAGATACTTGGTTTTTGATGCTTGACTGTTAAAACGCAATGTTATTTTGGTGTTACCATTTAAAATTTTCCCGATGAAAGCTGGAACAAAACATAACATTTCAGACTGTTTTCAAAATGTCATTTCACCAACCTCATATCAAGAAAAAAACCCAATTCATTCCCAATGTTCCCCTTCAGAAAATGTTCCCCTTTCTTTAAAGGAACACTTGCCAGAATAATGAACAATATGGCAAGCAAGGTTTGTTCCCTGACATTCCATTTTAAAGTACACTTCTATCTCCTTTTAATTTGGACACAGCTTCTTTGCACTGAAGTTTTCCATACCAAGTGCCTGATTTTTTCTGATTTGTTTTTATTTAAACTAGGTTTGTCGGTTTAGGTTCTTTTTTTCACTGTTAAAATTACCAGCATCCTTCCTTTCAGAAGCTTTTGCAGCTTTGTGTTTTGGAAAATGGCTGGAGAGCAAATTCATCTTGAATTAGCTGAATTTGGATAAGATACCATAAAAAGCATGTTTTAAATCTTTAAAAAATTGCAATTTGTAGGTTGATGACAACTTATTTGATCAAATAATGTTCTTCCTCCCCACAACTTGGAATGCTGAGCACATTATGCATAAAATATCCCCACAGAATAAACCTATGAATTTGCTGCTGGTGTCTATGGGGTGAAGTGATGTTGGAAGACAGACTGAGTTGAAGAAATCTACTTACCTATTCTGTCAGTGCTAAGGATTTACCATAATAAACCATGAGAGAGGCAAGAAGACCAAAAAGGGGAAGATTGCACACCTGAGAAGAGAAGGAAAATTTGACTAATGTTGGAAGGAAACTGTCCAGGGAAACAAGAGGTAATATTGAGGGAAGAATGAGACCGAGAGTGGTGGTATGCCGGACCCAGGATATAATGGGAATAGAGTAGGAAAACTGGAATTAGAAAAAAAGGAAAATTAATTGCAAGGTACTTAGTAGAGAATACTGAGATCCCATTGCTAAGGGGAACAGAAGATGACTGCTTGGTTAAAGTGAGTAACGTGAGAAGGCATAAAGATGGTGGTGGTAAAGTTTAGAAAAATTTGATTGCAGGTAGTTATAATTAGAAAATCTGAAGAGTGGAAGAAACAGCATACCCAGAAGATAACAAAAAGCTAAAGTAGATAAGATATAAATACAGATGAAATTAGTTTTCTAATAATGATACAAAACTTAAAGCATAGGGCAGAAGAACAGAGAAAGCTACTACTGTGTAGGTTCCTTGAATCCTTGGAAAAACATGCCTGTTCCTTCCTATCAGATATCTGGAAACCATGCAAGAGGGAGAGTGTTGTTCATGAAGTTTATCCACCTGTAAAATTTCAAAGTGTCACCATTAGTTAATCTATCAGCCCAAGATATTGCAGTCTGTGCTGGGAATTTAAACCTTCCTGCTAGCAGACCACTTTATGGCTTTTGTTGCTTTAAATCTAGGAAATTACAGGAAATATATGTAGAGGGAGGATACATACCTAGTTCTGATAATCCCTAGTCTTGGGGTAGTTAACCTGAAAGGACTCAATAGAAATGGTGTTGTGGGCTTATCTGCATGTAACAACTATAGATACTTAGCAATAAATTGCAAGGCTTTTCATGTACTATTTATTATGGAAGGATTCTGCCAAAATATGTTATCACAGACCTCTCTTTACATCCTTTCCTGCTGCTCATGCAACCTATGATCTACACTGTTTTTTCAAGACAAGATTGAAAATAATTTTTCTTTGCTAAAAGCTGATACCTACACAATAGGTAAGCCTCCTAGAAGGAGGGAATAATCAACCTGTATGGCTCATGTTTTCCTTTTATATAAATTATTTAGTAAGGGAGTAATTTAAATGGAAAATTTTCATGATTCACATAGTTGCAGGCTTATGGAAAATATGAAAAATGCATTGTCACAAAGAGCTTTGTGAATGTTATCATAATAATGGCAGGAAGGGAACCCTAATCTAAGCCTAGAAAAGATCTAATAGACCACATCACATCACATATTTGTGGAAGAGAAATATTTGCTGTGAACAGATTGACAAATTTTTACTTTTTTATAGAACAGGAGGATAACACAATTCTGATTGTAGGGCCCCTGAGAATATCTATTTTTGTTCACTGAGAAAAATCAATAACCCTTATTTGGAAGGATTGAGACATAGAATAACATCTTTTTTTTTTTTTTTTTTGTACAACAGTGTTGTTATACCATGAAAACATGCCAGAAAGTCTTGGGGAGAGAGGCAGAATCTATTAAGAAAAACATTAATTTCTCTTAATTATTGGCATAACTTCCATAGCAAAAGATGCAAAATTGTCAAATTATTTTATTTTCCTCACAAATTTACTTGAAGTTGGGTCATACCCAAATAACCTGGTAATCTCCCACCTGTAGAGCATTAATATAGTGTATAGAACAGCAGATTTATGACTTGTTCCAAAAACAAGCATGAAACTATATCTTTTCCTTTTACTGAGAGGGCCTCTGCATGAGATGAACTAATACATTACTGTAGCCTAACATACTTGTTAGCTATTTTCCCTCCCTGAATTAAAAAATTGAATTATGTACACTCAGTCTAGTTACTGAACCTGTAAAGTTTATTAAAGTTTATCGACCATGTGTATACACTTCAGGATTTAGGTTCAATTGCTTCTTTCAAGCTGGAACATTGAATTAAGATGCAGTGCCTTGCTGTGGCTCTCATGGACTCCAACTGAGCTACAGGTAGCAAAAGTCTCCTTCAATTAGACATAATCATCACTCACAGTCAATAATTGTGCTAAAGGCTGCTTTCAAATCTGTGAGGGATTCGCATTTAATGTACTGATTCAGCTTGTCTGAGCCAAATTCACTGTGTACTGAAACCAAAGCAATTTAGTTCTTGCCTACGGCCCTTTTGGCAGTTCATCTAGTACTGAGCACTGTAAGGACTGTGAGATACAATTTAATCTGAGACATCTGTGCACAGACAGGACCTTTTCTGTAACATAGAAAGACTAAGTAATGGCTAAGCTGTAGTTTCATGTGAAGAACCAAGTCTTATCTCTCCTCTGAAAAAATAAAGCATTTAAGATATAGTAGAAAGCCAAATGAAAAACGAAAAGAAAAAAAAAAGAAAGGAAAAAGGAATAAAAAAATCCTTGGATTTATGAAATGCAGACTGAGTCTACTAACAGCTTTCCTTGCTCCTAACCACATAAAGCACTTGAGCTGTGATCCTTGGATTAACCATTTAAAGATATTATACTTATCGTCAGCTGCAGCTGACTGGAAAGATCTTTATTAAATATGAAAGAAAGGCTCACTGCTTGTGATTTTTGTAAAAATATCAAAATTTTCACTGTACATATTTTTTTTTTGGCTTATATTATTGGGGAAAGTGCTGTAATATTTATCTCTTGTATCATCCTGCTGTTAGAGGCTTGATATTTCTCGGAAAGTCTTAAAAGTCCTGTACTATATATGATATTGCATAGGAAATTTTAATGATAGTGAACCAAATGTATGCCAAGTTTTGATAGTGATGCCAAGTTTTGCTGACCTAAACCAGGTTTTCACCTTGAGTTTGCATTCAAGTATTCTGTGATGTCTTCTTGTCATTTTTCTTCAATAACGGAAAAACTCTTTATGATGAAAGAGCTATTCTTGGTATTTCTTCAAAACCACTAGCAAACCACTTTTGTTTATATGTGAGCAAGTCAGGGTGTGGGCTGGAAAGGTGAAGACAGCTCTGTGGTATTCACTAGTCACTGTCTTGTTGAAGGCCTTGCTTTTATGGAGCAGGAGTCAACAGTCTTCCTTGATCAATACCTGTTTGGCAAAAACATGGCTAAGAAGGTGAAGTCCTATCCCAGAAAATAGTGAAAACATACAGTATAAAACCCTGGCTTGTCAAATCTAATTGTGGTAGAGGCTCTGAATTATTAGAGGTGCTGCAAAATGCATCTGCAATTTCTTTAGGTGAGGTTATGTCCATCAGACCTTCAAATCTGTTACAAAATATTATCTGAGATTTGCATTTTTGGTCAAGATATGATGCTCTCAGTGGAATCAGAATATCCTTTGTTGATTTACTGCAACAAACAAAGCAGTCCATTGGCTTCCTTGCGTGTTATTTGGTATATCTATATGAATTATGAGTCATACAGTGTAGTCATACAGTACCTGGGCATCTAACATAGATTTCTGGGTATAGTAAGCTGCAAGGATAGCATCCTGTAACATTGGGATTATATCTGTATGTCTACCAACATGATCCATTAAATTTGGGAAAATGTTCATCATAGATGATGCCATATGTAAATAATAGACACAGAACAGAATGTCAACACAGAATATCTCTATTAAAAGTTTCAGCTACCAACCTTCAGAATTATGATTGTTTTCCCCCTTGCCTCCATCTGGCTCTGAATTTTGCACTGCTGGCAACTTGGATGCCAAGTAGGAGAGGAGATCATTCTGCCATTCTGTAGTTGGCTTCTGCCTTGAGAAGCAAGTCCTGAAAGAGCACAGCATGTGTGGCTGTGGATAGACATTTTCCATGTCCTCCTTATCAGAGGAGTTTTGTTCACTTAACAGAAAGAAGAAAACTCACATTCCACAGCTACACAAAATGGTGTTTACGTTCCTTTCTTGGGTCTGAACTTTAGTGCCTTGTGGGAGGCAGTGGCTTTCTGTTCTTTATACTAGCTGATGGTCACATAATGGATACCTTATTCATGGCTAGACCTGCTGTATATTAAATACTTATATTGTTCTTGCTACTTGTTTTGATTACATTACAAATTTCCTACAAGGAGAACATGAAAGAATAAAAAAACTTACTTGTCTCCCCTGATTCAATGAAGGCTGGAAAAGATTATATTTCTCTCTGTGTTTTCATTGTCCTTGTTTATTCATCAGGACAGAAATAAATCAGGGACAGAAGAGAGATTTTTTAAGTTAAACAATGACCAGTATTAGCTCATGAATAAATTGCCCAAGAAAAAGTAGGTTGGAATTATAAGAAAGACCATGAAGATGTACAATTCTAAGTCAGCCTTTAAAATGGTATAAGAAAACAACCCTAAACCGCAGTTTGGAATCATCTTAAATGGACATTTGAAAGACAATATAAATGCACAACTCAGAAGTCTCATCTTAACTACAGAAAGACAGCTTTTCACTCAGAAGATCCATTCCAATCATGCATTCCCAGAAGTGAATTCCACAAGTGCTGCCTTGCAAAGCTGAAGTTCCAGTAGATTATTTACACCCAGTAAATTAACACAATATTACCTAGGGGCTTCTGACTTCCTAATTTTTGTTGCAGAACTCTTTAGAGTCTCCTTGAAAAGGACACAGTAACTGGTTGAAAGGTATTGCATGCAAAAGATGTTTCAATGTCCATTATTAACTTCATTTTTCTTAATATGCATTTTATTAATGTAGATGTAACGTGTAACCTTTAGGTGATTCATAGGGCAGTTAGTGACCAGGTGGACAGATTGAGTCCTTGAGGTAAAAGTAATACTTTTTTCATGTTTCAGCCAGTTGGAGATTATAAACAGTACATGCTAATAAAACATTTGTTAAAAAAAAAAAGGAAAAAAAGATTCCTCATGCACAGCAACTTTCCCTTTCTTTTTATTTGCAATATTAAATAGAAATTCCATATTAAAGTAAAAAAACCCAAATATATCAACTAATTGTGTCAGTAGGATCTGCCATATCAGGCAAGCTTCTGAACATATGAAATTTCCTGTTGCAGTTAGCTTGTATTGTCTCATTTTTGACATCTTATATTGTTTTAATTTCTATAATCTTATTGTATTTTGAGTCTGTTATTATGACTGCTATAATATTTAACATGGTAGGTTTTACATTACTTGACTTGGAATACCATGGCAACAATAGATAAGATGCAGTCCACCTTCGCCTCCATGTTTTCAAATGATGAAAAAGTTTCAGTACAGAAAAGAAAATTTCAGATTCAATTACGCAAATTTTTCATGTCAGTAATTCCATTTTCAGATGTGAAAATGATAAATTATTCTATTCCATTGTAAAAAAGAAAGGATAAAAGAGGGAAAATTCTAGGGGAAAATACTCATTGAACAGTTTATTCAGATAATATACATATTTGTAGAGTAATATGTTCAATAAATGCTATTATACCCATAATAAACCTAGTCAAATACAGAGAAGAAAAGTAATTGAATAATTTATTCAAGGAAAGATGACAAAAGTCACTGAATAATGTATTCACTGAACAGTACTTAGCTCTATGTTTTTTCTTAAAATATGTAGAGAAATATTTCAATATGTTAAGGTCTGTCTTTCATCCTGCTTTACCCTGAAAATCAACACAATTCTGAGTTTAAAAAAGCTGAAGTGCTAGTGAGAAGAAATATTTCAAAGCTTCTTTGAGTTTGGCTTTTCTTTTCCATATGTTCTCCAGAATTTTTAGCGATACTTAGTTACCAAAAATGTCTGTCATCCTTCAAAATCCATCCTCAACTTTATGAAATGTTACGTAATAATTTTCTTACTAAAACCATAGTCTGGACATATATTTTTCTAATAACAAATAAACAAAAAATGTTTATTTGTTATTAGAAACAATATGTCTTCTTACATACTTATAAATGCAAATCTCCATATCCTGTTCGTGCTGACAGTGCACAAACAATCCTTGTATTCCAGCTGCAAATAGATTATATCTCTTTCTGCAAAGGCAAATTCAAGTAGAAAATTCAGTGTGTTCAAAGAAACCCATTGGGTGCTAAATGTTAATCTCCCCTATGGTCCCCAACTATTCTCATCTCCAGCAAGAGAATATGCAATGGCAGGCAGACACTTAGAGCTTAAGGAAGGAAAGATAGACAGGGCGTGCCATGGGTCAATAATGGATGCTGTTATCAGACAAGTGGGTCACAAACATTCTCTTGAAGGTATTAAACTAATTCTAGATGAGAAGTGACTAGTTCACTGATAATTAGCTGCATTTTTATGATGCATATAATTTCCGTGATGCCACAACATCTGTGCTAACACTATCAAAAAGATGATAAAGATGAAAGAAGCTAACCTTCAGGTTAACTCTAATTGGAATACCCTTAAATTAGGGGAAATGACATCTAACTTTAATGTGCAGTAACACACTTATCTTTTCGGTCAGCTCCTGCTAATTTGTTTGTGTACTGTAAGTATCAGTAATTTTTTAATTCTCTTGTGTGTTGCATGCAGTACCCTTTAGCTTTTGGATGAAATTCAATATCCAAACTTTACATTCTTAATGAAAAAATTATATTTTAATTGCTCATTGTTTTATCTGTGTCTGACTTTTCTTCATTGGCATCTCCAGTCAGGAAGCCCAGACCTATCAGCAATATGCTTTGTATTTAATGATTCACCATGCATAATTTATCTATTTGCATAGCAGTTAAGGATACAAGTTTTTTAGGACTTCAGTAGCAAAGAAAGACCAAACAAAATGGAGAAACATGAAATGAGTTGACTGGTTTCTAGACAAGAGGAAAAGATAGATTCTGAAACAAGCTTCATTACCTAGTGATGCAACAATCAGCAGTTGAGAGAGAGTGATGCATTATGTTGTCTGCTCACACTTCTCAGGTGAAATCACTGTTGAATCTTATTAGGATTTCTTATGGCTTGATAAATAAATAAAATTAAGAAAGTGAATAAATGAATATTTGAAATAAAATGAATAAAATGAAAATCCCACTCAGGAGTAGGATTCATCTCAGCTAACTTTCATTTTCCATAGGTTAGAAGTCTATTTGGTCTAATTTGGTCTAAGGTTTCATTATCACCAATTAAAAGACACAGAAAAGGATCCCAGATAACCAGGCTGGACTTAATGTTCAGCTCTCTATTCCTTGTTCTAAAATTATAGGAATTCAACCTAAAGTTCTAACTGTTGAACATCCATTCATTACACAAAACTCTACTGTACTCCATAATTGGCACTGCTGGAAAACTTTCCTGTTACAAGAGACATCTGGGGAAGGTAAGACTTAGGTAGACCATTTATTCTTAGGGCCAAAAAACTGGGTCCTTTACTGAACAAAACAAATTTTTTTAACCGAGGATGGCAAAAAAGTCCAGGTAAATAATGCTTTTGTTGAATCAGTCTTCAAAAGAAAGACCAGCTATCCTCAGGGCAGCCTGAGCCAGTAGCCTCAGTCCCCTGAGCTGGTAGAGAGGGACAGGGAACAGACTAGAGCCCCTCCTATACAGTCTGGGATTCTCACTTCAGAGACATTGAGGTGCTGAAGCATGTTCAAGAAGACCAAAGAATCTGGGGATGGGTCTGGAGAGTAAATCATAGCAGGGATGTCTGAGTGAGCTGGGGTTGTTTAACCTGAAGAAGAGGAGATTCAGGAGAGGCCTTGTCACTCTCTACAACTCCCTGAATGGAGGTTGTGGTAAGGTGGGGTTTGGCTTCTTCTCCCACACAGCTAGCAACAGACAAGAACAAATGGCCTCTGCACCAGGAGACGTTTGGATAGAATCAGAAAGAATTTTTTCACTTAAAAGGTTGTTAAGCATTGGAATGCCCGAGAAACTGGTGGAGCCACCATCCCAGGAAGTTCAAGAAATGACTGGATGGGGCACTTAGTATTATGGTCTAGTCAATATGGTGGTGTTCAGTCAGAGGTTAGAATTGATGATTTGGGGGGTCTTTTCCAATCTTAATGATTCTGCGGTTCCATGAAATGGGGAATAAGGTGCCTTATGTTGTCTCCTGTGATAAACAAAATAATTGTGTTTCACAATCATAATCTACCATCTTTTTCTAGTGTGACATAGCTTCTCAAAATGTTGAAATTATTCCATGTGTAAGTAAAAGTAAATGTTGAAATTTCTCATATTACTCTACAGCAAGGTGATTTACATTTGCAGCTCATGCCATTATTAACATGTTGCTGGAGGGAATATAAATATTTTCCATGTAAATATATAAAAATCTCTTCCATTTCCTTTGTGAAAGTCACAGAAAGATTAACAAGTAGCTAGTTTAGGTCGTCTGGAAGACTCAGCAGGAATGGGAGTCTGTGTTATTCAGGTGGGGTCTGATGGGCAAGTGATGCTGTCTGTTATGAGAAATAGTCATGCCCTGACACAACACCACTGATGTATCAGAGTTGTCATTCCAATTCACATTTCCTGAATATGCAAACTGCAACTGTTAAGTAATTTAATATTATTCTGTTGTTTTGTCCTCCTGGGACAAAAGAAAGAAATCATTAACTTAGAGTATTTATATATAGTTTTCCCTATAAGAAACATTATTCTTTCATGAATATTTATGTGAATACACTCATATATATACATATACATATATATATACATATGTATATATACACATGCTTACATAAGATTTATTCTGAAAATATATATACATATGTATGTGTGTATAAATTAACTCTGAATTAAAAATACACAGGAAACTGCCCCTTAGAAAATTAAAACTAGTGTTTTCTCACATTGAGTCATTGAATGCTACTTCTGTAATTACAGGCCCAAATTGCATTTTGGTAGAGGAAAAAAAAACCCCAAGCAATTATCTAAGTTGAACCTTGTATTACTAAGCCTAGACTTGGGCAAAACTGCGGTTTATATTTTTAATTTTAAATACATCTGAGACTATGTAACATTTTTTGCTATGGTTTTGGAAATCCTAACAAGGTCTCTGCCGATCACATGACAAATTCCATGCTGTTGTTCTCGCAAAAAAAAAAAAATTTGAATGGAGGTCCTGCTGAGAATGGCAACTGCTTATGCATGTGTTTGAACACCCAGTGTAAACTGTGATCCTCTGTGTTCAAAGCTCCACAATGTTTGTCTAATCTGATGCTGTTCTTCCCAAAAGGAGTGTATTGTTAACATCTCATAGATACGGAAGAGATAAGACTCAAAAGACACAAAGGATTATAGTTACACCTGTACTGTAGTTCACTGACTCCTTGGATTACATCATATTGCAAGAGCAGGTCATCAGAACCTGGCATGCATTGTGATGCTGGGAAACATTGCTGACTTCATTTCATGTCTAAAAATGTATTGCAAAAAGAAGCACTTAATATTAAGCAATGAAAGAGAAACCATTCCCAGTATATATATTCAGCCTATGTAAGCTGATAAATACATATTGGAGCCTGGTTTTCAATTTCAAAAATGAATGAGAGATTAATTCATAAATAAATATCCCCATATTTTCTATTTAAAAGGTAAAGATGTGTTAGATGTGTCCATTCAGTTGAGCTTATCAGTGTGTATGGTCATAGAAATGTTCAAAGTTTTCAGGAAACATAATTGCTATGCAGTAGAAACAATTTTCCAGCACATCTGCCTGCAATACTATTTTTGAAATAAAATATATTGGAAAATAAATATTATGAATAAATGGTATCACTTGCTGAATTGTCAGTGCTTGCCCTTTATAAATCATGATGTTACTAAATCTGTCACAAGGCAGAGAATACAAGGCCGTACTTTATCACTAGCTCAACAATGAGACAACACAGTTATTAACCATGCCAATTGTTTTCCAAGCATGAGATTCTACAACTTTAACAAGATTTGGTTGTTTGACCATTAACTAAGTACATTTGAAAATAAATTGTTGTAATAATTGTGGACCTATGCTATGCAGCGTGACTAATTTCTTATCTGCATTCGAACCACTTCCTCTTGTTCTGATTAAAATATTTTATTTATAGCAGTGATTCTTACATAAATTCTGAAATTATTTATTATAGTGGATAAGAAAGCAAGGCACTGAAATTTTACCAAAGATTTTTGACTGACATTGATAAATACATAAAGATAATAAATGTTGGACTTAATCTACCAAAATAGTCACTGTTATTAGCTATTGGTCTTGTTTAATTTGTTTTCTGAAAATTACGTGTTCTTCTGATATTATCAAATTTTGTAAGCAAAACATCGGCACAGTATGCATTTTTTTATGTGAACCATAGTGCTATTCAGTAATTAAGAAAGACTATTTGCAAAGAGTAAGACTTATGTTTAAAGAAGCTTTTATACAGTATGTATCTCTTTATGCCACATCTCGATGGTAGTTCTTGCTTGTATAGCATCCTGATGTGCTTTGCATCTTCCATGCAGGTATTTGCAAAGGTTCCACTGGAAAACAATTAATTCAATCGTAAAAAGGAGTATATTACATATTTTAGGTTTCTTATGAACCTACTTAATTAACACATAATAGGAACATAAGTAATGTGTTAATGTAAATCATGCCTACTTTGCTATCAATCTATGTCTAAAGATTAGTTTCATCATCTTAGCTTTAATAAAATCATGACCGATTAACTTTGTTTATCAAATTTTACCTCCATATTTAATCATGCAATCCCTCTAAAGTTTGAATACTTCCTTAAAACATGTAACTTCACTGCAGAAGTTATATATTAGTATTATATACTAATTATATACTAATATTATATACTTCCTTAAAATGTGTAACTTCACTGCAGAAGTTATATATTATATCAGTATATAATTAATTTATTTAAAGTGTGATAAGTTCCTCATCTTTATAACTGGAGATTCAGTGAAAAGTAGCGTGGATATTTTTGATCTGTATGAAAAAATAGTTTAAGACAGACATACTTCTGATTCTGAGCTTTCCTCCCTGTCCCTTAGTGTCTCTTGCAAAGCCAGAAGCTAGAGTAGCTTGAGGTGACACTGGGAATACAGATGATATATTGTGCTTGCCTAGGGTACCACTATTTGTATTCCCTAACACAGCTGGAAATGTCTTACTTGTCAGTCAAGTTCTTAAAACATTCTTTTCTGATTTCTCATCATCAGCATCTGAGTTAAGCTTGATGATAGTAATATTAAAGATCTAGAAACAGACTCAATTTCTTGTGAACATAGATGTAATCAGAATTAAGAAACATGTCTGATAGAAAAAAAAAGAAACTCACTATCCCATCTGATTAATAAATCAACTATATTGTCTCATTGGTTCAGTTATTCTTTGGCTTTTTTTTTTTTATTTCCCTAGTAGCACTGACTTTAGAGAATCTATCTGCACAATAAACTAGCAGGAGAATAAAGAATGATGAGAAAAAAACCCACTACTTTATTTACATGTTGTGTAAAACTTAAGAGACAAAAATGTTCTAATTTTATACTTATCAGTACTTAGAAAGCATAATATACCAATATTTGTCATAGCAGTGGTATCTCAAGAAGTTGAAAGGTTATTACTTTTGCCTACAGTTAATATATCTGGTATTTATGCCACACATTGCAGCTGCTTGAATTTGAATCTCCAAAGTACTCTGGCCTAGATAATAGCAATTTTATATGCATTTATAGCAATATAAATGAGTACTTTCTTAGTGTTCTATAAGAGGATCAAAACTTCATGTGCAAACCATTATTAATACTCTTACTTTTCTTTCTTATACTAATCCAGATCACAACTATAAGAATATGATTTGAATATGATTACAACTATAAGATTTTCTTTCAGATAGTTCATCTTGTAGGTATGGGCTTATTGTGAAATAAGTTGAGAGCCTTAATTGGCAAATCAAGACATTTCACCATGTACATGCAATTATTCATGTTTAGCTTCTGATTAAATCTCTGTGAAAGGCTTTACCCAATGTGTAGAATGACATTCAGTTGAATTTTATTATTGTGTCCTGCTTCACACAGTATAGCTTCATATGTAGCTATAAATGTAACCATCACATTTACCTGGCTTCCCAGGATTATTTTAAGATAACCAAAGACATGTTTAGTCCACATTGTGGGCAGACTGGACAATATCAGATAGCTATCTCTGAAATGAGAATTTCAGGAATGAACATGAACACAGTTTAGCATATATCAAATATAACAACAACAACAATGATAAAAATCAGCAGAAGAAGTTCAAACATAATTTCCTTCAGACATCCTTTTCATGCTTAAATGGCCAGTAAATATAAGATCAATCAAATGTTTCATAATTCTAGTAGTCCAATAAATAAGTTAGAATCATATAATTCCTACCTTGTGATGATCTTGAGAAAACACTAGCAGAAAAATGTCATAATTTCTGCTTGTTTTGTAGTACATATCTTAATTTCTAACATTTCAGTAACATCATACTTTTATAAGATGATCCCTAGAATTTAGTTACACTGTGTTTCTAGTCTGTTTTTTATTGAGCTCATAAAACAAACAAACAAAAAAACCATGATGTCCAGCTATCATCAATTTAGGAAGGGATATGACTTCATGCTGGGATTCATTCGACATAATAACAAGCCTTTTATTAAAGGAACATCCTGGAACACTAAGTAAACCGCAATGTACAAAAATGCCACAAGGTAAAGAATTCTCTGAAGGTTCCTCTGCAAGCAATTGAGTTGTGGAACTGGCTATCTTTATCCTTGAGACAACATTTATTGCTTTTTGAAACCCTCCAGGAATTGTCACTGGCTGTTCACTAGGTATTCCTAACTTGTAAACATGGTCAGTCTCCTCTGAAAGGTTTTGTTTCCTTGCAAAAACCCAAATAGGTTGAATATATCCAAGCTTGATCAAATTTCTGTGTGAAAACATAATTTGTACTAGTCTGTGCACAAAGTAATATGTCCAGGTATCTTAATTACATAGAAAGGGGGAAGGGATCTGGAAAGCTGAAGGCAAAGGGTTCTTGCCTTAAATATATTTAGCTGTGTTACTATATAAAATACAACCCTTCACTCTTTTTGTAATATTTTGCAAAAGATTACAAAAAATTTTTTAAGTTAGTCTTAACTTGTATAAGACCTTACAACTACTCAATTTCAGCATCTGTCCTTGGTAAGGATTTACAAGCTGATGCTTTTGCTTTTCTTGTGGGGAGTTTTTTTATAGCCATGTAATATTCATACTTTAATTACTAAAGGAATGTAAGGCTGTTAGTTGAATGAACAAGAATCTTAATCACGGAAGTATAGAATCATAGAATGGTTTGTGTTGAAAGAGACTTTAAAGATCGTCTTGTTTCAACTTCTCTGCCATGGGCAGGGACACTTTCCACTAGCCCAGGTTGCTCAAAACCCCATCCAACCTAGCCTTGAACATTTTCAGGGATAGGACATCCACAACATTTCTGGGCAACCTGTTCCTGTGCCTTGCCACCTTCACAGTAAAGAATTTCTTTCTAATATCCAATCTAAACTTACTCTCTTTCAGTTTGAAACCATTCCCTCTTATCCTGTCACACTTTATATCCTAGTAAAAAGTCTCTCTGCATCTTTCTTGTAGTTTCCCTTTAGGTACTGAAAGGAGACAAATAGGTCATCCCAAAGCCTTGTCTTTTTCAGGATGAATAACCTCAGTTCTCTTAGCCTTTCCTCCTAGGAGAGGTGCCCCATCTCTCTGATCATCTGGGTGGCCTCCTCCGGACTCACTCCAACAGGTCAGTGTCCTTCCTGTGCTGGGACCCCAGAGCTGGATGCAGTATTCCAGGTAGAGTCTCACCAAACAGGAGCAAAAGGGCAGAATCACTTCCCTCAACCTGCTGGCCATGCTGCTTCGGAGGCAGCCCAGATACAGTTGGCTTTATGGTCTGCAAGTGCACATTGACAGCTCATGTCCAGCACCCCTAAATCTTTCTCAGAAGGGCAGCTCTTGATCTTTTCATTCCCCAGCCTCTATTGATAGTAAGGGTTGCCCCAGTCCAGGTACAGCACCTTGCACTTGGTCTTGTTAAAACATCACGAGATTCTCATGGGCCCAGTTAAGCTTTTCCAGGTCCCTCTGGATGGCATCCTGTCCTCCAGGACACATCAACTGCACCACTCAATTTAGTGTCATCTGCAAATTTGCTGAAGGTACACTGGATCTCTTTATCTATGTGATTAATGGAGACATGAAATAACACCTGTCCCAGTATGAAGGACACCACTTGTCACTGATGTCCCGTGGGACTCTGAGAGTTGACCACTACCTTCTAGATGCGACTGTGAAACCAATTCCTTGTCTAACAGTCCATCCACTGAATCCATTTCTCTCCAATTTAGAGAGAAGCAAATTGTGAGGGACCAGAGCAAATGCTTTACAGCAGTCCAGATGAATTACATCTAGCCCATTTCTTGTTCGCTGATGTATTCACTCCATCATAGAAGTCTACTAGGCTGATCAGGCAGGACTTGTCCTTGGTGAAGCAGTGCTGGCTGCCTCCAATTACCTCCCTGTCCTCTCTGTACCTCAGTATAGCTTCTATGGGTCTGTTCTGTGACCTTCCTGGGCACAGAGGTAGGACTGACAGGTTGGTAGTTCCCAGAGTCCTACTTTACACCTTTTTTAAAGATGGGTCCAGTCTTTCCCTTTTTCCAGTCATCTGGGACTTCATCTGATTGCAATGACTTTACAAGATACAACTTATTACATTATTAGGGATATCAGATCCTACTTCAGAATCAAAGTCATGATTAAACCATTCCATAAAAGACAAGGATTAAGTTAAAACTATATTTAACCGTATTTGTTGTTTTCATATATAGAACCTCATCAAAGATTACATGAAAACAATAAAACTGCAGCATTCATTCTACTTCTTTTTTTTTTTTTTATGAGTGTTCTTAATTCATCTAAAAGAAGCAAAGTCTCTGGTGAAGGTATTGTCTGTAATTAATGCTCTAGGTCCTACCTTGCTTCCAAAAAACTACAAAGAGTTTCCCAAGCAGAAACATATATTTGCCTTTGTGAATGGTTGTGGCATTGAAAGCTGATGATAATGAAACAAGAATAAAGTTAAAGAGGAATTAAAGAACTTTCTGAATCATAGATTTCAGTCTTTTGTGCTGGAGATATTAAACTCAGATATAAAATTCCAATCATTCTGAATTCCAATTTGAAAAGCTGTTAATTTTTTAATTCATCCTCCACTATTGGAAGATTGTTTCAGAACCTGATTTCTTTTAAAACAGTAAATCTAATTTCACATACACAAAGAAAAGGCTTCATTTAAAGTCCAGTTTACCTCAACACTGTCTTTTAATTTAAGTAACTTTCTTCCCTTTGAATTCTTTCTATGTTTCTATGTAACACTTATGCCAGCTAGCTCTTTCATTAGCTTAAAAAGCTTAGGAAAGTAAGTTTTACTTTACTCCAAAAGATTTCCAATCATCCTACCAGACTTCTGCAGCAGTTGCTGTTTAAGCTTCTGTATGATAGGCAGTACTATTAACCTTTTTAGACTTCCAAAAATTGTGGGTTAACTTCTCCAAATACAGTCTTATCAGGTTTAATGCAGTACTTTTAGATAGAGTTAGTCAATATTATGTTTCTCGCACTGGTAGTTTAGGATTTTCTGTTTTTCTGACTCATCTACTTGCTATTTAATCTACGTGCTGGCTCTGTTTCCCAGTGAAAAGAATAGCCTTTTCACTGATTTTGTGAAATTTATATGTTCTCAGGTATACTGATGCTATATGTTTTCCTTTCTCTCTACCCATCATTTCTCACATTTATGTTCTTTCACTTCAGTAGCATTCTCTAAACACTCCTAAAGAAGAGACACCATTAGATTAATTCTTATTTTTCATTCAATCTTTTTCTTTAATTATTCTTATGAGTAACAGCAAGCCTGTCACTAACAAAACATGTACAAATCCATGGATGTTTTGAATTATCATCTCTATTACTGTTCTTTTTTCTTGTCTTATTGTTGTTTCCAGCAAATTGTTCTTATCTTGACTCATAATCCCTGCCTTTTGTGCCTTCCATTGGAGGGACAGGAAGGGGAGTGGTGCATGGTCTTTGTAGCAGGAGTACTAAATTGGGGAACGCCATTCCTAAATCATAGCAGAACAAAACTAAAGCACTTTCTTTTGCTTTGTTTAATAATTCTTGCTGCACTGCAGTGAAAACTTTCTGGTGATGCAGCCAAAGGCTGACCAGCAGTATCTTTCACACCAACTGTTTTCAGGATGCTTTTCAGGTTCATGTGCAGAGTCTTTGTGATTTGTGGTGTGTAGGTGTTTTTGTTACATACCTGTCAGTTCTTTTAAATGAGAAGTTTGCTATTTATGTGGACCTGTCTATTATTCAGCTTGATCCACAACCTCAGTTCTCTCCCTTGCATCCTGCTTCTCATCTGTAGATTGATTTCCCTTCCCTTGTCCCTGTGACTACTCTGTGTACAAACTCTTTTCCAGCACCAGTCCTAGCTAATTCAAGCTCTCCCCATCTGTGCTGAAGAAGAGAGTAGCTTTTTTTCACTGTTGCTTTATCTTTCACCTTCAATCTCTTTTTCCCCTCTTCAGTGCAGCACACTAGCTTTTCTATTCTACATTTACTTTCTACTAGGCTTCTTCATAAAATCATAGAAATACTTGTTAGAAGGGAGCTCTGGAAATCATCTAATCCCAGTGAAGGGATGGATACTGCCAATACTAGATCAGGTAACCAAGTTTTCAGCCAAATTTTGTGAATTTTCAAGGATGGAGATTCTACTATACCTGTGGGTACCATTCTGCTGATTATTCTGTTTTAGTTTTACTCTACTGTCTCAGTGGAGAATATTTTTTCTAATATCCAGTATGAATATCTCAAACCATAACATGTGGTCAGTTCTCCCTGTAATATCATTTGTCACTGTTGAAAAGCACCTGGCTCTTTTATTCTCAGAACTGTACTTCATCTGGGTGTAGGCTGCTCACAGATTCCCAACTTTACATTCTGTATTCTTTATCATGAGTAAGCTTCACTCAGTATCTCCTTTTAGGCATTACCACAGACTTATTAATACTCCTAATTGTCTTGATACCCTGCTGCTAGGCCCTTGAGAATTTTTCAACACCTCTTTTGCTCTAGGCTTGCCAAAACTAACCTGATGTGGCATGTACCATTTGTGAAGAGAGTGCATTGTTAACTCCAGTTCTAGTTGATGTTCATTGTAACCTCATGGCCTTTCATCTGGGTTGATATTAAGTTTGTTGGTTCTAAAATGGTGCCTACTTGGTGCAGGTGCAGAACTTTGCATATCTCCTCACTGAACTTGAGGAGGTTTCTGTTGACATAAAATATCTTAGAATCACTCTGGACTAATGCTCTATGGCTAATTTCCATCCTTGTTTTCAGTTTAGTATCTTCAAGTTTGCTTTCATCATACTGTTTTTTTAGTCAACCAGCTGAACGAGATCAGTCCAGTATTGCTCATCGCTTGCTAGTTAGATATTGAGCCATTGATTATTGTCCTTTGAGCCATGTAGTCTGGCCAGTTTTTAACTAGTCTCTTTTCAGACTTCTTTTACCTTGGCATTGTGGTCATGTGCCCCCCAAAAACATGTTCCTTTAAAGCAAAGATCAATACCCATATGAGGTTTCTCATGAGTTCTTATGACAATGATTTGTTGGATAGCACAGATGAAAATGGAGTCCCATGTCAGTACTTTGAGGTAGCCCTCTTTACCAGGAAAAAAAAAAAAGCAAATGGGAAAAAAGAAAAGCTCTTAATTTCTCTGCCAAGAAAATCACAACCGTACAAAAGCAAATGTTTTGCTCTAATACTTTTGTGATGGGAAGCTGCTGAATATTTGCATGTTCCATTGGGTATCAATGCAGCCTGGAAGATGGAAAATAAAAACCTCCCCTCAAAGTATTGCTTCTGATTAATTCCTACAGTTAGAAAAGCCCAACATGTTCGTAAGTCAAAACCAAATTACATACCAGACAAGTGAAATAATTTCTAAACATTTGTCTTTTCAATATTGTTTTCTCCCTCCCTTTCTGGCTCAACCACACACTCCAGTGCACAGACTCTCGCAGATGTCTGAGCCAACCTGCCAGCTGTAGCTTGGGAAGGAGTTCTGCATCAGGATGCTTTCATCTGCCCCACCCTGCCCGCAAGGACAGCTGTAGACAAATTAAAATATCTGGCAAACAAGTTTGGATTTCAGAGCACTGACTTCTGAAGCTAAACATATCATGAGGAGAGTTTGTGCCTTCTGCTTAGAGATGCAAGTCCTTACATTTTCATCAGCCAAGCAATCAAAAAGCTCAGAAGACAAAACACTTATTCTTACCATCAAGCACTAAAGTTGGGTTTGACAATAATGTTTTAAACTCCATTTTGAAGCGTCTCTTAGCTCATGGCAGCTATCTTGCTGCAGTTTTCAAAGTACAGCCTCTACCAGACTGTTCTCCCCAGGGAGAGTTTTTCTCAGAGCTGGCCTTACAGGTACAACCTACCCCTGGTAGATTTCAAAGTCTCAGATATTTATGCATGTATTTACTTAAAACACATTTACGTTTACATTAAAATGACAATTATAAGATCACAAAGGTTAATTTAAAGACTCTGAACATTGTGTAATTAACTGACTCTAAAATACAACTGCTGTGCTTGTCTGGTACTTATGTGTTTTGAAATTCCTGTGATGACATGAAGTCTCTGAATCACAATAGCACATTACTTAGCACTGTTGTTCACCCTAATTGCTCTGCTATTGGAATTCACAAAAAAAAATAAAAGCAAGATGTTTCCATACACTCAGAACATATTCATGGTGGTTTATGAGAGGCTATTTGACATTTAAATCTCATTTGATTTTACATTTAAGATATCTTGGTTCAGTTGTTTTCTGCATAAGTGTGATGGGAGCCAGATTGTTTGGTGAGAGCATTTTCTAAAAGTCTACATTGTGCTGGGAGCATGGGATTCCCCTACAGTCAACTTCTCATGTCTGTACTCAGTGAATTTACAACATTTTATGACTGCCTGTGTATCAGTTTAATTTTGAAGGATGCCTTTTCCTTCAAAATTTTTGAATCCTTTTCACCCCTACTTTCCACATTATTATTTATGTGCTATATATCCATTTGTTTGCACTTATTACAGTGAATGTCTTTCAACTTGCCAAATTGATATTACTATTAAATGTTTTTTTTTTAATTGCTCATAAGGTTCTTACATTATGTGTCTGAATTTTTTGCATGCTATTTGTCCATTCCGACAGTGTATTAGAAAATTTGTTCAAGTATTTATGAGTGAGGGCAGGTAAAAAACATTTTTTATTCAAAATATTATTTTATATGCTTTCATAGCCCCCAAACTGATACATAATTTTTAATGTTTTCCTCGTCTTTTTCATATTTTGGATAGTACCTTTATGCACAGGAGAAACACAAACTATAATATAATTTTAATTTTTCAATTTAAAAAAAAAGTTTTTCTAACCCACTGAGCACCTCTTTTACTGGAATTTTTGGTGTTTTTAAATGCAATCAATAAGCATTGTAACTAAAATATTTCTAATGCAGAAGTGTTATATTTATCTGGATTTTATGGTTGGAATAGCTTTTCCTTTTCTGAAATCTTAATCATATGAAGAGAACACGGTTCTTCTGTGAGATTGTTGCACTTTGTAACAGTGAGATCGCAGTGAGAAAATGGAGTAGTTGCCAGCTACCCAAGCGCAAAAGCTTTGAATTTTTCTGCTTTATTTCATATGGAAAATCAGGATACAAAGCCTTACACTAATATAATGTAAAGTTTACATATTTCAACTCTTGGCAGATAAGCATGAAAGTTAAAATTGAAAATGAATCTTGATTCTTTCCCTGCAGCAAAAGTTTAATTGTGTTTATTACTGCGTAATTCTCTTGTAACAATTAGCCCACACATTTTTTCACTCTTTAACAAAGGCTCCAGTTCTTTAAGTACTGCTTAACTGCTACTGGATGTTTCCTAGGATTGCACACAGAATGTAAAGTTAACTACATACATAAATTGTTACATGGTTAGATACGAGCTAACCTCATTTGGAAAAATTTAGAAACCTAAAGAAACAGCAAAAAAAAGTCATCAGTTTTATACATCTTTACAAAACCTGAGTCTACCTGTGTTAATATTTATGAATGGTTCCAGAAGTAATTTGATAAATATTTCCATGGTGATGAATTTCTGTAATCTAACTTTTACCTCAGTGGGTTAGTTCTGGTGGCACATCCCTCAGAATGAGGCAGCACTGGAATTGGAGGCAGATGGTAGAGTGTGTGTAGTAAACACACTGATTGTTTAATTCTGGGGTAGTAGCATTCTTTTCCAGTGTCACTTTGCAGCAAACAACCTGCAAAATAGTTAGATGACTGATTTATGTAAAAAGACATATGGAACAATAAATTCTTATTAGGATATATTTTTAAACAAGGAAAACATCTGCAATTTCCATAACACTAGTCTTTGAACTTGTAACTTTTTTTCCATTTAGTTTTGTAACTTTGTCATATATTGCAGTTGTGTTTACTTTTAGGGTATTAACAGTCCCTTCAAATTCCTGGTAGAATAGTGAGTATCCACAATACCTCAGCCCTGCTATTAGTTCCTAACAAAGAAAGTAAAGCATTTAGCATTTGCTCTGGGAAGCATGCTGGAGTTAACACATCGTGATTTATTCGTTTCAGCCATTAGCGGCAAAACAAAATAACGTGGAAATGCTTTTGGTATCCTGTGGTTCCTCAATTTGTCTAGTTTCTGCCTTATGATTTATTTTTCCTAGATTCCATTGTCACCAGCCTCAGCGGCACCCTCCCAAATTCTGCAGTGACACTCTGGAGATAGGGAGGGCAGGCACGGCTTCCTCTCGGAGGCAGGAGGTCAGGCAGAGTGCTAGAAGGGCAGCTTGGGGTCACAATAATACAGTAGGAGTACAGGGAGTACAGTTAGGTTAGCATATTGTTCTGGTGCTGAGAGCCTTTTTCAAACTCTGATCCATCTTCATCCTCGTAATTAGGCGATCTGCGCTTTCAAAGAAAGTGTTGCTATGGAACACGTTGGCAAATGAAGGCAAATTTGAGGCCTCCTCATTTAAGTGTTGGGCTCATTGTTCTTGGTGGTGTAATTGGTGATCAAGAAGGCAATAAAACGGCATGGCCATTAAACGGCCTGAGCTGAAATTGAAAGGGGAGCATTTATATGGTGCAAGCTGCTGTGTGGAGGCTGTAACTTTCACCCTTACATGAACCAGAGTTTACCTAAAGGCCTGATGGCATGGCTCTTTTTTCACCTCCAGGAGGCGGGGAGAAAAGAAGGGAGGGAAAAAAAAAAATCAAAACTAAATAGAATTAATGAGCCTTCACACATTGTCCTGTGTCTTTTGTAGTGAAAAAGCTGGGCAAAAATTAAGTTGGATAAGAGAAGGTGGCAAAGAAACACCATTAATATAAGGTTGTAAATTCTACAAAACATTAACTTCATTACATGGCAATTACTGTCTGTAATTGGCAGAACGAAAGATTCCACTTTCTCATCAGTTACTAGTTGTATAGAACTCAGCATTTTTTTTTCTTGACAAAGGTCACACCACTGCTATAAAGAATACCTTAATGTGAACTAAAAGTATAACAGGTTCTTTTGTAAATAAGCAAGGGTGTAACTATTAATTGCTGCTAAACATCTCACTCTGTTATTTTGTAACAAAACACGGCTCACAGCTTAGAAAGATAACAACATTAATGATGCAAAAAGGAAAGCTTTTATTATTTCATTACTACTTGGTCCTACATTGTGAACAGAAGAAAAACATGAATTAAAAAGGGATAAGACAGTAGAGAAACAATAGCTGCTTTTGAAAAGAAAAGAGAAATAATAGTTTCTTGTGAAAATAGAATTTTAAGAATTTCTTGAAACTAATTTTCAAGGGTGTGGATGGCAAGAAATAATGTGCTGTATGAAGAAAAATTCTACTTTTTTTTCAATTTCTCTTATTATTGCACCTTTGTATTGACCTTGCTTTTCATTTATCACTTACCTAGTGCATTTATGAAAATATTCCACATATGCTGTGAATTGAGCTGTATCCTACTTCAGATTTATGTATGTAACTTCAGCTGAAGTTCATGTCCTTAAGAAATGTCTAGTGGATTTTGTTAGTCAGCTGTAGAGGAAGACATTTAATCTAAATCAGTCTTGAAGTTTTCTGGAGAGTTTTTACTTCAAGAATTACATAACAAAGGAATATTATGAGGGAAGAGATCCATTTTTAACATAGACATAAAAAATAAAGCTCCTTTTTTTTCTTTTTTGATCACAAATGAAGTCAAACAAGAGTCAAAATTTCAGAATTTCTGCTAAGGAATTTCAACCTTCACCTTAAAACACCAAGAAGTACAGAGTGAGGAACCGTGCCCAGTTTCATTAAAGAAATAATAAATTATGTAATTTGTTTATTTTTTAAAATAAACAGAGAACATTGAAACACCAGAGAGTCAAAATGTTTTTGTTTCAGTTTGTTGGACAGAAAACATCCCTCCTGCACTTCACAGTACTGTAAGGCACGCTCTGGGCTGTGCTCCGGGTTCCCACTGCTCTCTGCTCATCAGACTCTTTCTCTTCCCATCCCAAATGTCATTTCCAACATGTCAGACAGGGGCCCACCAAGAAGCTTTGCCTCTGAGGGAGAAAAGCTTCTGGAACCTGAGTGGTCGACATAACTTTGAGATGCAGATATTCTATCACAGCCAGATACAATGCTAATGCGAAAACAAAATTGGTTCAGTTTGCTCAATACATTGAAATGATAAAAAATTCATATTGTACTAATTCATATTAAATTCTTTCATATCAGCAGAATAATATTTCCTGATTAAATATTCAATATTTGTAAACAAAATTTTTACACTGAAAGTCGCTTAACAATCACTTTCCAAGTAAGTTCTTATTTTTATTGATTTTACTTCATTTTGCTTATTATTTTTAATTTGGTAAAAGATTTTTCTGATATGCTTCATCATATTACTGTTGGAACTTAGTGACTTTGCAGCTGATATTTTCTCTGTGTGTCTTCTGAATTCTTTACTTTTCTAAGTGAATACTGCAATCTCCCATGACAAAATATCCAGAAAGGTTTGAGAGCATATCAGTATGACAGAAAAAGTCCACAACAGGAATGCTTTCACCATGTTTAAACTGGTTCAAGGAAGGAAAGGCATAAGATCTCCCTGAGGTTAATATTGTGTATTAATGCTAATACTGTAGTTTGGAAATTGTGTAAAAAAAGTGTGGATCTGTTTGGGTTTTTTTCCTGAGAAATGTGAAACCCATTGGTGAAGTGGAAAGGTATATGAAAGATCTCTGAGGAAACTGTCAAGCAAGAAAACTGAGGAAAGTAAAATTTTTCACTACCATGAACCTTTGGCTGTCATGTATACATAGACCAGAATCTGGCCTGTGTCAAATTGCATTTTGAACTATATTTGATCAAACAAAAAAAAGGAAAGTATTGATTCAGTTGTATTGAGACATCTTGACACTTTCTCAACTGGTAAGTGTTAGAACAAGTTAAATTGTAATTGGATCACAATGTTTGCTCTGTGGCTACTACAGCTATGCAATACATATGGAATTGTACAAGCAATTTTTCTTCATGGGAAACTTGCAAGAGCAATAAGTTAGCCTGGTTTTGTCAATGGTAGTATCCACAACACATGAGAGGAAGGTACCCTGACAGCAGGTCATCAGCTAATTTGATTTTACATCTGATATTTGCCAGTCTAGCACAGGTCCTCAGGTCCTGTTCCACTATTTGAAAGCAGCCCTTGCTGAAGCAGGACAGCTGCGCAGCATGATTCAGTGCAGTGCAATGCAATGCAATGCTCTGACTGCCCTGAAGATCTGCAGGCAGTACAGGCAGTAGAGACAGGTGAGTGCTGCACTCCTCATGGACCAATTAGTACTGCCTAAAAAGGACATGAATGAATATTCTTCCCTAGAGCTGCACTGTTCAGCAAAAATGTAACAGCTCTGCCCAGTGGAGAGATGACTTTGCCAGGCTCTCCAAGCCGGCCCCATCAGACAGTGCCACACCACAGGATCTGGACCACAGAGGTGGGAGCCAGATCCACCCTCCTTAGGAGAGGATCACTGGAACAAACAAACATGTCCAGACAGGACTGACAGTGCTTTCATCAGTATCAAAATAGGAGCAAATTGATGCACTACAACTTAGAAATATGTACTTTCCTAGTGAATTATGATGGCCATTTAGATGTAAAAGTTATGTTTGAAAGATGGGCTTAGAATATTGGCTGTAAATGGGATATATTTTGTGCTGAGGAGAGAAAGTAAGATGAGGACAGAAATAATATTTTTGTAAGGCTTCTATTTTTAAAAAACAATATTCTTCTTTCTTTATTCTTGACAGCATTATTTCACTGTAGAAAATATGATCTCTTTATCTTAAATATTTAATATGATCTCTTTATCTTAAATATGTTCCATAGATAGTGTTACTGTTTTCAAGAAGACCTCTTTGAGCTTTAGTCTTTTAGAAGAAGACTTTTAAAATTATAATAAAGGAACAGGAAAAATTCTGCACAACACAAATAGTCTATTTTGCTACTGTTAGAAAAGTAGAACTGAAGGCAAATCCACTAGAGATTATCTAAATAACTTCTGTCATAACAGGAAGCAAAGAGTTTTAGAAAGGAGGAAGTTTTGAATTATGTAAAATCTAATTTTTCACAATTTAAAGTATGGAAGGAAATACAGATTTATTAATGTCTTGGTCTTTCTCATAAAATTTTTTCCCAGCTGAATGAACAGATCCATCCAGTAATGTGCCTGGCATTTGTTGCAGTTGTTCCTCACAACACTCCAGCTTCAGTGGAACTATCAAAGGTTCTTGGCATACCTGGAGAATTAAGTGACTCTTTCATTCTTTGAGCATGATATTGCTGATTATCATCAGCAATCTTAAACTGCTTCAGCAGCCTGCACCCTGTCTATTTACAGGGAAGAAAGAATCTGTTCTCAGTCCTATTTAGTCTTTGGCCTCTTTTCTTGGAACACCATCCAGGACCCAGATTCTGACAATTCCTATGTGCTGAAGAGTAAAACTCAAGTTACAACCTGAATGTTGTCCTGTACATTCTATCTCAATGCATTTTGAGAGATGGTGATTTTTAATTTGAAATCTGTGGCTGTACAGAATTACAGTTTTAATTAGTACAGCTTTTCATCTGTAAACTGCAAAGGCTTTTTGTCTCTTAAGACTGTGAGAGATACCTTTTTTTTGCAAGGATCTCATATCTGTATCTGGCTTTGAATCCATACTTGTTCAGGAACTATGCAACACATTTTTGCTGTTGTCACCAAAGCTCTGGTGATAATTTGTCATAACATATTTGTCGACTAGGGTGTAAATACAGCAACCTCAGCCTCAGAAAATGCACCAGTACCTCACATTGAGAAAAAGTCAAAATTGTAGATGTGATGTCATTAATTTCAGTCTAACCAGTCAATTTAAGGAATACCAGAGATGTAGGACAGATAGTTTCAGGGGACAGGTCAACTCAAAAGTAATTTCCCAGCTACTTTTTTTTTTTTTAAATGTGGGTATCACTAGTATCTTCTGATGAGGCTAGAATTGAGTGACACTTAAAAGAAATCAGTGATTGAAAAGGCTTGGGTCTCTCTTTAGACTACTGGGATGTAATAAGATTCATGCCAGTCCTGCAAGTCGCATTTCTCTTTCTCTAGCTGGATGTGGGATTTATTCCAGGCAGAGGCCCAGGGAGTGATATGGCAATCCATCTTAGTATAATTATGTGAGCACTGCCACATAAGATCTGATGCCCTCAGGACAGAGCATGCTTCCAACTGCTTTGTAAAATTATCTTAAATACTTCATCAGGGCAGTTCACATACCAGTTCCATAAGTGCTTCTTTCTAAAGCTTCACAGGGATGTAGGTGAGGGAATTAGTCCACACCAAGCTCATTTTTGGCACATTGAAATACTTGTGTTGGTATGACACACCTCAGAGGATATATTACATGATGAGATAGGAGTGAAAAGTATAGAGTTTTGGAAGTGTCATAACTTTGCAGCAGATTAACCATTTCCTACTGTTCACATGGAAACATCTTTCCTTATTGAGTCCTACTGTAACCAGCACAGGCCTCCAATTTCCATTCCTTACTGCTTTTCATCTCTTAATCCTATTTACATTTTCCCTCTGAAGTCATATTAACTGTATGTCAAGTTCTTACTTAAGTAGCTGAATTGATCCTGCCTTTGCACTCATGTTTTGAATTTGAGTGCTGCTGTACCTGGCATGTACCTCTTCCAAAGGTTTTTGCTTTTCAAATACCCAAACACACCATGAACACCAAAGGACTGTAGAGGAATTGGCTTGTATGTTACCAAATTTGAGCCATTTTTGTAGATTTCACTTCATTCAACTGAGTGGTCTCCAATGGAAAACTTATGGCTACTTGGTGAAAGTGAAACTCACACACACTCTGTTGGCATGATTTATAGCACTAAATATTCTACATGCTACATTTCCAAGATTTAAAAATACATTTTGTATATTTTTTCACTAGAAGTCATTACAACTTTGAATGAAAATGTAGTATAAAGCATGTTTCCATGAGAATTCATAAAAAAAATCTTTGAAACATAGAATATTCTTCTGCTACATGTTGTAGTAATTCCCAGCAGTCAAGCTATTGCCAAGTCTCCCAGTTTAAGGAGTGATATACCAGACTGATGGTGGTCAGACGCCTTTATTAGCATTGATATAAATTTCTGTGTTAATATCATCAAAATGCATCTTCCTCTTAACTATTTTCTCATTCCCAAACCGTCTTGACCATTATCAAAACTGTTGCAATTTTACCAACAGTGGCTCCAATAGAAATTTGCTAATTTCTTCACTAGGTGGGAACCTAAAGTCCTGCTCACTATTTCATAGCTACTTTCCTCCTAGGCTTGCACAGGAATTATGAGAGCATGGGATAAACCTTGGCTGGAATATAGTACTGGAGACAGAGAAAGCCATAATTATCAGTGTCATTGTAATTAATTAATCTGCCAAGAGAACAAGGATCACTTATAAGAGCTTTAAAAAAGACCAGGCTCATCCACCAAGGCAAACATGTATTTAACAGAACATTCATGAGCTTTTTTAGCCAAATGCTACCACAATTACCTGAACAATTGCTCTCTATCTGATAACCTGCCTGTCGCTGCACGGCTCAGTGTCACAAATTCTCTTCTACAGAATCCTCACTGAAGTCTGGTAGATACTGTAGTGAGCTTCTTTCATTGTAGTCCTTATCACTCAGCTGTTTGCATGCACTCATCTCCTTCAGTTGCCTCTTTGCTTAACTACCAAGCTGGTTTGTTAAGCTTCCCAACTTTGATGACACCTAAACTGTGGCATTCTCACTTCGAAACCCAATATACACAAAAGAAAATGTTACTATTTAGTAACTTGTCTCCAGTCATAAGCAACACCTTTGCTGATTCCTTGTTTTACAATTGTGCAGGTGTTTTGCAAGCTCTTCCAGCAGAAGAGATCCTGCAGCTGAGACAGCTTTCCCTGCCAGTAAGGTTGAAGTTTAGGACTATGAGAAGGCCGGATGTGCTGAGCTATTGTTTTATGCAAGATCTGTAACTGTTGAAAGCTGTTAGATTGCTTCATTGACTTGAAAGCAACAAAGCTTCATTGTATATTTCTCAGTCTTTCCCAGTTAGTTTTCCTTTCTGTCCTGACACCAATGCTACTTCTAGTCCCTCCAGCCTCTTCCTTAGTTCACAGGCCACAGACATCCATAACCCTGCACTCCCTACCCTCTCCTTCTCAAGGGCCTTTGTTCAAAAGTGAAACGTGATGAAAAAAACAATAGCAGTGAAGAGTTCCTCTCTTTGCATTTTAAAGCATAATTTCTTCTGACTTTTATTTAAATGATTTTTTTTAAAGTAGGAATTTAAGGAAGAGAGAGGATGGGTTTGTTTTGAGTCCTCTGAAATGGTAATAATTCTGAATTTTATGGTCTTTAATAAATTTATGCTTAAATTCCTTGGCTGGCTACAAAAGTAAGGAAAAGATCAGGATTTAAGATATAAACACACTCAAGTACTGTCAAGAATTATCCTGTCATCATTATCCTGAAATAGGGTTTTACAGCAAATAAAAAAGAAACAACCTACTCTCATTTCCCCCTCTTTATAAGTCAGTTTTCTAAATACTAATGTTACCTTCATTAAAGCCAGAATTTTCATACTAATCTCAACTGTGTACTTCATCCCTTTTTAGAATATAAAACTTCATGGTAGCTGCTTATGATTTCCCCTGCAAACACCTCTGGAAATGCCATGTCTACTAATGACAGCAGATACTGATTAAAACTCTGATTCTAATGAGTAAATAACCAACGAAATTGAGGTATTTATCTTGATAATGATTCCTTGTGAGGAACCATTCACTTTAACTATAAATTTATGAGAATAATCACTTTATGCTTGCTTCCATATGAAATCAAGAAACCCCTTATGATTTGTTTTCTACTGCCACTGGATAAACCTCATAATTATGCCCTAGAAGGAGAAAAAAAAAATCTCTGACTGTGGTTTAGCAAACAGGCATAAAGTAGTCAAGCCTATCCAACAAAGTCTTTTTCAACCATAGGGTCATCTATGAGTCTTCTTTGCAATACAAATCCAAGCTAGCATAATTTCTTTTCTAGTCTAAGCAGCCTAGATAGTAATGCATGTGATTAAAGTTCTTGTTATTTTAATGAGGAAAACATATTTCATTTACTACATAAGTCATAAGACAGAAAGTTGCATGTTCATATTCCCACAGTGTGAGTTCATATTACGCAATATACTTACTGTCAGGAATGAAGACAAGATAATTATGGTTTTAAGGAAGCATAAATCCACCCTTTCTGGAGCACAAACGAGTAATTAAAGAACTTGTAATTGGTTGTTGTATGAAGAGATTTTACAATTATGACATTTACCAGCCAGTTCATGTGCCTCTTTCAGAATACAGATGCACTTTTTAAAGAAAAGTTCAGTGACTGGAAACCACCTCAATGAAATTCTCTGCTTTTGCCACTCTACATCTTTACACATCTCTAAAAGTTGACAAAATTTTGTTAAAGCATAAAATGGCTTTTATTTTCCCTTCTTATTAAGCATTGCACGTGCTAAATCTGAAAAAAACAGAAAGTGAGGTTTGAAGAACATATTTAAAATTATCCAAAAAAAGAATAAATATTACAATACTTAACACAGTAATTTTTATAAAACTCTGAGCTGAATAATGGTACTGCTATATTAAAAATTAAAGCGATTAAACTTTAAAAAATATTCATTTTTTAATGTATGGGGAAGAAAACTTGGTGTAAGGTCTCTCTCCCATTCATGTAGAGAAAAAAAGAACAACTATCAAATGATTATGTCCAGGCTTTTTGATAACAAGACATTATATGTAAAAAAGAGCAAAAAATTTCATTGCATATCAAAAATCAAATAACATTTTCTACTGAGATACTAAGTCAAGAAGAGGGCAGTAATATCAAGGAATTTCTTTCAGTCAATTATACATTTTGACTAAAACAGCAGCAAATATTTGGAGATACTTTGGTACATTTGAAATACAGTAATTTAATCTAATCTCATCAAAATATCATATGAAATAGTTGTATTTCAGAAACACTTTAAAAATATTTGAAATTATCAAAATTAGTATATATAGAGCAATAGATATACTAATTATGATAATTAGTATATCTAATTAGATATGTCTGGAGGAAGGAGAAAACCATAAATACCTGTATAAATCATATATACCTATAGAATTGCACCATTTAAACCTATATAATAGGATGGGCATTTCAGATTTCCCTGCCTTGCTATTTTTTTTGTGCACCCATTTCCTGCAGAATATAGGTTATTATCCTCCATTACTATGCAGTTTTATTACTCTTCATCAAAATCAGAGCAAAGTGGACAAAGAAATAAATAAACACAGCCTACCCCCCCCTGCCCCCCAACTCCCAAACAAAACTATTTTTTATCCCTGCCACAAAGTAGAGTTTACTCCCCAAAAATATCAGGTCATATAAGTAACCCAAGAGCCTTGTCCATAAATAAAAACTTCCTTACCTCATTTCTCTCTGCCTATGTTTATTTGTAGTGTGTTTGCAGTGAGGAACTGGTCCTGGCTGCCTTGGCTGCAGCACCATGTTAGTAGAGGAACTGGTGTTTGCCATAATATGTTTTGAAGAAATTTATCCTGTTCAAAGATGAGGTTTCATTTACAATATCAAAGCAGTATACCTGCTGGTGACTACTTAGACAATTGCTCCAAGGTTCTTAAAGGTGTCCAATGAACTGTGAAGTCTGCTGGATCTGCTGTTTGCTTAGGATAAAATGTATATGATTTTCTGCTGTTTCATATTTTTTCACTAAAATAAAAATATTAAGATTATGATTTAGGAAATTTCAAGATGCTGCAGTCCAACAGACTGTGTAGTCCATTCTTGATTTAGAATATAACGGAGATCATGCAGAGACTTTGGGTTGCCTAGGAAATGAAATCCTAGTGAAGTATTCCAGGAGATGCAATGAGTGCTTCAGGTATCCAGATGCAATATTTGTATAAATTCAATGTACGTGAAACTTACTGAGAGATATTTATATTTTCTAAACAAACTGTCCTAACAGGTTTAGGGATCCAGTGTTCTACATAGATTTTCAAACAGTAAAAGCTGTGAAAAAAAGGAAGGTATTTTTTCATTCACCAAATTACCTCAAGGTCAGAATATAAAGGAAAATATTAAAAGAACGCTCTACACCTGAGGCATGTGTAAAGAGGGAGCAGCACATTGGTAGCAGTAGATGTTGTCAATGGAAGAGGGGAATGCAATCTGTGAATATGTTGCTGTGTCCATACTAAGATGCTTTTGTATGTTATTTACAGAAAAGTGATGAACCCGCAAGTTCTTCAACAATATTTTGATCCCCTGAGCTTGCACCCAAAATCTTCTTATTTGCTGTAAGACAAAATCTCTAGAAGAGATTAGAAATGAGAGTCTGACAACCAGAACATGGCAGTGTTTCCCCACACAGTCTTTCCCCCTGAGCCTGGGGCCAGGCCAGGCCAGGCATTTTTTGGGTTGCAAGGTGCCCACGACAGTGCAGCACCCACTGACCACTTTTGGCTGGAACGCCTTAGGGTTGGTGGCTGAGCCCTCCAGCCAGCACGTGATGCACTCCCAGCACGGCAGCTGCCTTTGAATTGCTCAGCTGATGAAGCTGGCCAGGGCTGGTGCACAGCAATGGGGTAACCCAGAAAACACACGGTGCAGCCTAGCTCCAATACTACATCAGTGCTGCTGCGTTCCCTGCAGACAGTCACTTGTCTGGCAAAGAAACAAGGTTACAGATATAGAGAAGGCTCTCTAAGTGCTTAAGCTCCAGTTTATGTTATGAACAGCAGCACCACGTAATTCAGAACTGTCCCTGACTATGTCAAAATGTCACTAGTTTCCTAGCATATGAGGCCACAGTGCTGGCATTAGAAATAACATGTTTTTCTTTTGGCCTGAGGGGGAATTGAAATGCCTCTCTAAATAGACCTCACTTCTTGCCATAAACGCTATAGGACACGAGGATTAAAGGTTTTGACTGAAGGCAGCATTCTTTGTGGAATTAAAAAAGAGGAATGAAAAAAAAAAAAAAGGAAAAAAACCAGTGTTGATGTGTAAGAGCAGAGTTGTGCTCTGTGATATCCACTGCAGTGTGTATAGCAGTCGTGCAGGTTCACCATCACAGCAAATAGCAATGAAGAAAAGAAATCCAAATTATATGAATCTTTAAAAATATGAATATTAAATGTATATCTGTATCTATAAAATGTATATACATACACATGCATATATGTATGTGTATATACTTCCATGTAATTGGCTAAAATAGAGTGTGTGTATATATGTACACACACATTTGAGCCATCATCCTGAACCTTTTCTCTTGCTCATGAGTAAACTTATTATAAAGTTTAGATATTTAAAATAAAGATTAATTTCAAAGTATTTCTTTTTTTTTTAATATCTTTTGATTCCTTGATTTTACCCAAAGGCAGAGGCAAACTGAGGACAAAAACTTTTAAAAAATCAAGAGATTTTTTGTTATTACACACAGGGTACAAAATTATGTTCTTCAGAGAATTAGTGAGCCAAGATTCAAATACTTATCCAGTTTCAAAAATTAAAATTATTTAATTTTTGAAATATTATGTGGTTTTGCACTTGTAAATACAAAATATTGAGCTATATGATACACCTATGAAAACTTTATTCAGATATTTTAGGAATATACCTTCCATATAATGATCTGTTAACTTAGAGAATCACCCTCAGCAATTCTGCATGGACAGCCTAGAGATCTGCTTAGAGGTCTCCCTATGCTGGAAGAGGACAAAAGGTTGACCATTTGCATATTCTGCTCTCAGCCTATGGAAAGACTAACAATTTCAAGAAGAAGCAATATTTCCTATCCCTGCTTCCCTGTTCTTATTTAAGAAGAAATCTGTGAACATTTTAACTCATTCATCCCTTAGTACAGCAAACAGCAATGCTGTTTGCTAAGTACTCATTTATTCCTTTAAAAATACGAGTAAGGATTCCCAGTGGGCTCCCTGTGAGCCCAGAGCCAGGACTGCTGGGAGCTTTCCCAGGTCCATCAGGGCAGAGCTCATCCCACTGCCTCAGCCAGGAGCAGAGCAGCAGAGGGAGCACTGAAGCAGACCCTGCCCCAGCCTCCAGTCACTTCCCTGGGAAAAAGGGTTCCATCACTGCCTGGACTTGCAGAGTTTGAAAATCTTTACTTGCACTTTGCTGGGGATTTTTTTTCCCAGTCAGGTTAAAGCCACATCCACAATAATATAATTATAAAATTAATTTTAGTTTGTTGAACTTAATTTGACAGAGGGTTAAATAAGAGTTTAGATAAATTCCAATAAGTTTTGGTTTGATGCCATAATTTCTCATTAATGACAGCAATATCAAACCTATTCCTTCTAATTTACATCTACTCATTTGTTGGACAGCATGACAACAGGAGTTCTGTAAGCATCAGCTTAATGCCAGTTTCTTACTTAAAGGCTGGTTTACCTTTAAAGTAGAAAGATAAATTCTTCAGCTGCAGAAAAACACAGTCCATTGGCCCTCCAAACCCATGACAACAATTCAAATAAATGCAGTAAGAAAAAAAAAAAAAAGAAAAATGCCACAGCACTTGGACATGAGCGTCAAGATAAACAGGCAAGTATTTGTGAAGTTGATTCTCAAAGCAAGGGGCATGAAGAGTGTAATTCATGGCCCCTAAATCACTGATTTATCTCTCCCTGAGGCAAGACATTTGGAAAACCAAAAAAAGTAAAAACAAGTTCTGCAAGTTACATATCCAAATCTATCACTTACCTGTCTGACTGCCATAATTTCCAAAGTTCTGGTATTCTTATATCCCACTGACTTCCTAATCAATACAGACAAGTCAGAGCCTTTGAAAAAAGGCAGATCACATATTTAAGAGCCAAAGAGTGATTGAAACATATAGTTGCAGACATTAAAGATTAAAACTTCATTCTTTAAGCATTGTTCTTCAGATTTTGTATCTTTTTAATAGAGATGATAGCACAAAGAGATGGTCGTGAGAGCTTGTTAAACTGTGCAAATACAAAGTATTAGGCATAAGAATGCTACTCAATATCAGGGGAAAAAATTAGAAAAAGAGTGGGGTTTGGAATTTGAAAACTGCAATAATAGTCAATCTCCTATGCCTAATACTACATAATCACAAACTTAATAAAAATAGAAATATACAGTTCCTTTTAGGAAGCTAACAAATATTTCCTGATGTGAACACACTGTGAGCCTTGTTAATCACATCCTGATCCATTGCATGCTGTTACATATAGCAACTGGATTATGCAAGTGTGAAAAAAAGACAAAGTAAAAAATCCGATCTGACCCACTCTATCTTTCTTCCATTTTTTTCCCTGTTACATTGAAACAAGTAATAAGCAGCAGTGGGTTGTCTACCTGACATCCGACACAAACTTTTACAGCGCTGTTCTGGTTTAAGTGTTTTTGTTTACTGTTAATAAAATTGAAGCAGCTTCTTTATAACAGTTTGTTTTGCTTGTGCATCCAGTAAAAGGGACCAGAACAGTGGCAACTTCCTTTGCATGCACATTACTGACTCTTTTTCTGAAATCATGTGTGATCAGTCCAAATCAAAGTAAATGGAAAACCTGCTTTTCTTACTGACTCCAAAATAAAATCAAAATCTTTGGCAGTGCCACAGAAGGTCTCTTATGTTTATAGTCTTTTAGTTCCCTGCTCCAGTTAGAGAATAGCTGAGCAGCAAAGCTTGTTGCCATTGTCATTATTTGTTGCCCATGGATTGCACATGTGAAGCTTCTAATGGGCACAACAGTGCACTTACAGGCAATTAACTTACGTGAGATAAGAGTAACTAATTGATAGAAATAGCCAAGAATTCTTCAAAATCAATAATAAATCCACTACATTTGTTTAGGACGTAAAAATATAACATAAATAGCAGTTTATTCTTTAGCTCTCTCTTTATGCCTAAATCCAACTCTAAATTTCATGTTTAATATTAAAAAAAAATTGCTGAAAAGCAAATCAATCTACAATAAAACAGATTTCCTATAAGCAGACAGTGTTTTGTGAAGCACATCCCAGTGCAAGTCCTCACCCTCACTGATGGCTTCAAGGCCACTGTACACCTTCAAGCAGTGCCACACACAGCATGAGTCAATGGTCTCACTTCTCAGCTGTTCTGGGTCCTGCTGCTGCACAGCTGGCTGTGAGGAGGACTGGGCTGTGAAAGCTGCTTTACATTCTCTGCACCAAAAAGAAATAGGTGGGGCTTTCACTTTGGGTTTCTTGAAACCTAGCCTTCCTTGATCTAGACAATTTAGCAAGGGGAAGAATGAGCATTTTTTGGATCTCTGGAGTTCCCACACCCTTGTGGCACTTGAAATGTACCCCTCAAAGGTACCCTCTTTTTGACTGTGTTACAGTGAGAGCAGCTCAAAGCTTTGAATTGCTAGGACCAAATTATCAGCTTTTCAGCACTTTTTATAAGATAAATGCAACTTCTTTTTTTTTAAGTAATTTAGTAAACAAAATAATGCAGTGATTGGGAAAGAAAAAAGCAGAGTTATCCTCATCAGAAAGGGTTCCAATGCATCTCCATTCACTGCTGTGCTTCTATTGATCTTCCCTAGGAAAATAGGTACTTTGCCCTGGAAAGCAACAATCCTGACCTACAGCAAGGACTTGTAGTATAGGTGTCACTCAATGTGGACTCCAATGTATTGCTGGGGAAAAGAGGGTTACTGTGGTTATAGGCCATGTAAACAGGTGAAGAGCAAGTAGCCTAAGAAATTGCATCTGACACTTCTTAAACCTCCTATTAAAATCCAGCATACTGCACAAAAGTGGCAATTTTTAGAAGAGTATTGAAATTGGAGATGATTCAGAAAAGACTTGCAAAAATAATTTTATTGCTAACGAAAGAGAAGGTTGAGAAGTGACTTGATTACGATGTTTCGTTCATGAAGAGAAACAAGGAATGGGTACAAATGAGCTCTTTAATCTGGTGGTGAAAGGCATAACAAAAATCAATGGCCTGACATGGAAGCCAGGCAAACTCCTCGTCATTGCAGCTCTTTGGGTCACTACAGAATGTCCTTTTACAAAGAACATGAACTATTGGTCTTGGCAGGGATTAGAGGCTGCACTCAAATGGTTGTTACAGGACTAAGCTAATCACTTCCCTCTCCTGAGAACTTAAGCATAGCAGGCCAAGACCTCTCTTACCATTTGGTCATCTTGCTTGACTCAGATACAAGACAAGAAAGTTATTTGTGCGATATTTTGTGTGTAGGTAGTTCATAAAATCAAATCATCTGCCAGTATAAGAGGATGTGTATGTGTGACTATCCCTGTCAGAACTTCTGCTTGTTCAACAAAAGGATGTTGAGAGAGGACAGCTTCATACAGGCAACATGATCACAACATTCTTGGGGTTACAGAATTTCATGTTATTACTCTCCTTCAATGTAAGTTTGTTACAACTATAAGCCTTCATTGAATTTTTGCAAGATAGAGATTTCTGCACCTTGAAAGTACATTTTTACTACTTCAAATTTTCTTTCCTTCTTTTTTCTTCCCCTGATTTCCTGCTCTCACACACAGGTAGAATGACCCTCCAGTTGTCATGGCAAATAGAATTTTTCAGGAAACCAGATGAGGTTAATTTTGTCTCTCTGGAATGATGTGGTGGTCATATATGACCCTCATTTTCTTACCAGCTTCCTTCAGATTAACCACAAATGGTATAATTCTCCAAGTAACGGGGTGAGACAGAGATGTCCAAAAATGCAGGTTTCTCTAACCTCTTCTCTAAAAATCATCTCCAGGAAATTTTTACTCAGTTTGAAACTCGTGGCTCCTGGATGTTATTTCTCCTTTAGGTCATGGATTTGGCTTAGTTGTCTATTGCTTATTGAAGTAATTGCCTCCTTGCAGGTGGAAAAATATGGACAACATGGCAGTAGGGAAAATTTGCTTTAGAATGTCTGTGCTGCTCTAGGAATGGTGTTGTCTGACAAACACAAAGGACTGAAGTGAGTGATTGGAAAAGAAAGAATGCTTTGCAGAACCTCTTGCCAGTGAAGGGAGCAGGTTGCAGGATGTTTGGAGTACAAATTTCAGAGAACTTTGTGAAAACAGAATCACAGAATTGAGGAATTTATTGGAAGAGATCTCTGGAGGCCATCAAGTCCAACCTCCTGCTCCAAGGCAGAGACAAGGTAGATTGCTCAGGTGTTCACATGAAAGGTCTAACTGTGTGTGTAAAGCTCCTCTTTAAAATGAGAATAAGAGCTAGAGACTTTTTTCTTTCTGACTCTTTTGTTATTCCTCTGAATCTCTGTGGACATAATTCTTCAACTGTTAATTGAAAATTTGTCTTTAAGCTGTTAGAGCTCAGAAGTTTGCTGGATAGTTCTTATTGGCACTACAATGACAATGACCTTCTGATTTATAACAAGTCCTTGGTGTTTGAATCCAGGCTGCAAATTCCCAGTGAATTGTCTGAATCTATCTTAGATTTAAATACCCAAATGAGACTAGAAGATACTTCTGGATATCAGAACATAGCTTCCTTTACCCAGGTGAGAAGGCTTTTTGCTGGCAGTAGGCGAATGGGCTTTTAAAAGTGTGAGAACATGAGACTGGCAGCACCACGGGTACAGATATTACTGCAAATGGTGGAGTGGTGGGAAGGAACTGGACATCCTTCTCTTGCTATATGACCCTGTAATCAGATGGGCAAAAACTTTCTGAATTAGAAGTCTGTCCCAGACCTCAACTGCCACAGAGAATCTATCATCTATGAATTTTCATCCTTGAACTCATTTTCACTTCAAGATTTGAGATGTGTTAACAGTTTACCTACACTGAGTGTGCAAAATCAATTCTGGCGTTCTTCACTAGCTGTGGGATAATTTTTTTCAGATGTTCTGTGGGTTCTGCATTGAAAGATAGTCCTTCTTATCTATTTTGCAGTCTTATATGGGTGTGAAGCATCATAGTAGTCAATCTGTCAGATTTTACCAGCTGCTTCATATCATGATCATCCTTACAATTTTACTTTTGCTAACAGTCCCAAATTATGATATGTCATCAGTTTGGACATGGCCTATAACGGTGAAAGTTTGCCTAGCATTGATGGAAAAATTTTGCAGATAAATCTCTGCCATAATGATGTGTACTATTACTCATGGAACTGATCTACTTCCCTCATTTAGCTTCCCATCTCACTGTGAAGGAATCATGAGCACATGAAAAGCAATTAGACAGACAGGCAGGAACTCCCTTTCCTAAGCCATAGATGTGTTCTTGTCAGGGCTTCATTTCATTCCTTCTTTTAATGTTCTGGTGTCACTAGCTTCAAGAGTAGGCAGGATGTCCATGAGCCATGCTGCTTTGTAGTCTTTCTTAATGGGGAGAGAGGATTGCCTGGACTCCTGGCAAGCAGGGAGCAAGATGTGCATGAAGCAAAGGATATTTACTGCTGGACTGTTATGGAGGGCAACAGTAGACCTGTAGGAGGTTTATGAGACTGGAAAACAGATTCATCAGAAGGAAGCAGAGACAAAGAATAGTGCTGGTTATCCAGCTCAAGCAAGGATTCAATGATCCCCTCGAATGCTAGAGGGAATCAAGTGTGATGGGTCTCCCTAGAAAATGTTCCTGACTGAGTAGAGAAAAAGCCTGCTGGGCTGTCAGGAAAACTGTCCAGACTGCAGCTGGGAAGGCAGATTGGGTCCCATCAAGCCCACTGAGCCCTTTCACTGAGTGAAAGTGCTACCAGGAGAGTCATAACTGTTTCCAGCTAGTCCTTCCTCATTCTTTGATTTCCATGTGCTGACTCAGCCCATAGGATCTTCCTCCCCCATTCTTTTGAATATTGAGGCTGATAATAAATAGCAGTTGACAAGGATCATGCCAGTTCTTCTTCTCTCAAGCCTCCTCTCCCCTATTGTTATGGGATGCCAGGAATGCTAAAAAGAATTAATAGGTTCAAAAAGGAAAAATCCAGAGGAAAAAATAAACAACAAAGAAAATTAACCAAGCAACCAACCAAAAGAAATAAAAGAAATGCCCCCCAAAAAAGAACCCAAAAAATCCAAAAAACATCAGAAGAGTGAGTGAGAAAAATATTACTTCTTCTGTTTTATTTCTTACACTTTTTTTCACCCCTAAGTGTTTCTCCCTAAGCCATTTGGAGTCTGCAATCAGACTCCAAATGGCTTAAGGAGAAACACTTCCTATAACCCACTGTAGATTTTATTACATGAAACATATTTATTATAATGAGCAGACAATAGTGAATAAGATCTTAAAATACAAAGATGACCCTAGAAAGAAAAGAAGAAGAGGTCATTTTAAAATGCTTGGAATAAATAAAACAACCTTAATTTTATAACGATGGTGCTTTGTAAATTAAGGGCTGAAAATTTGGTAAAGAGATAAAAAAAAGTTGAATACTTCTTATAAGTAATACAGCAGTAATACAGGTACTGAAAAAATAAAAGGTTAATCTAATTTTAGTAGTTATCATTTCTATTGCCTTTTCAAAAAGAAATAATTCACAAAGAGTTCCTTTAAATTCCTGGAATTCTTCAAGGTAATGTTTTTGTTTAGAATGATCTGCAGACATTACACAGTTAAAACTGAATACCTGCTTGGAGAAGTAAATTGCTTTAGAATTATGTGAAGAAAGGTCAAAAATGGGAGAAAATTATTTATAATCAGAAAGAAGTAGAATGGAGTCCTACAAGCTAAAACTAGTATGTAAGCATGTCACTGTGTCACTATAATTTGTGTCACAATGTATAAAAATAAAAAGTGGATTTTTTTTCTTTTTTCCTTGGAAACCACTTTTGGTGCTTTCTGTTATGTCTAAAATTCTTTGACTTGGTGTGTGTCTACTGTTTTTTTTTTCTTGTTCCAGTACATCTGTTCAGCAGGCTCTAGGAGACACCAGTCAAACACCTAGCTAGCCTTTTTCATGGTAGTTAGTTAATTAACTTGAAAGCAAATTCTAAAACACCAAAGAAACAGACTGAAAGATATTTCAGGCCATTTTAAGAGTGAATGACAAGATTTTGTTTCCAGATGAAATTTGTTCATAAGTACTGTATACTCTATGTGCTGGCTTTCTCAGGCATTGCTGAGAATTATTAATTTCACATCAGCTGTTCCAGCCTTGATTTTCACAGATATTTTGCCAGTTAACTGCTGCCTCATAATCCTCCCCTTTCCAGACGGAAATAAAGTAATTGCTGGCTAAGTTTCCCTCAGTGGGCTGCCAACATGAAACTCCCAATACGTGTTCAATGCTAACAGGAAAATTGCCCCCTCAGCGCTGTGAATAATTTTAACTTTAATATTCCTTCTTTATTTATCATAATATTTGCTCATATTTTTAAAGTAAGCTTGAACATTTGATTCCATCTTTTCTTTTCTGAATAATAACAGAGCCCTTAGAAAAACAACTCTATATCATAAGAAAAAGGTTCAGTAAGAGCTCACAAGGACTCCATTATCAAGAGACACTTGCAAAAGCCATTTGTGTGAGGTGGAAACTTGACTGAGTTTTGCCACCTGAGAATTGTGGGTTACTGTGCATACACTTGGAGTGTTTTCACTACTTTTATAAAAATAGCTGGTTTTATGATTTTGAATGGGAATAACAAAAAAAAGAGAGCATTCTTGTGTAAAAGAAAATTTTATTGAGCATGAAAGCCACTGGAAATAAAACTAACTCAGTATGGCTAACCACTGGCTCGCCAGTGCATCTGGTAAAAGTAGTTGTAAAGGCACGTATCTCACACCTGAATGATAACAGGGAATTCGGATTAGGTTTTCTGGGTCCACTGCTACCCCTAGCTACTGTTTTGTCAGTAAAGTTCCTCTGACAAACTAAATCAGACCATGAGGTTGAGCACTGGCATGTGGTCATCTGCAGTGTTTACCTTTGAGTTTGCCCTGGCATGAGTTCTACCAGGTCAGCTGATACTTTTCCAGATAGTCCCCAAGGCACAATTCTGGGGCAGCATTTTCCAGTAAGAATCTGGGATGCAACCACCCTGTCTGAGGGAGGGAGGGAGGGAGGTGGTGTGTACAGCTCTGTGGAGGAAAGCTGGCTGTGCCTCCTGATCTCAGGACCTGAGGAGGCAGCCACAGGCTCTGGAACTGGGCTCCCTCACAACAGTCAGTGCCAAAGTCTGCTCCTTCAGAGTCACACACCTTTTTTTTTTCTTTTTTTTTTTTTTTTTTAAGTCTATCTGAGATGACAGTTATCACTTCTATAGCACTTTGTTGTTTTGCTCATTGGTACTCACCTGGAATGTATGAGATTTGGGTTCAATAACCTCATCAGCTCAGCCTCAGGGTATCCAAAACCAATAACTCTTTAATATAAAAATACAGAAGCAGTTCTTGAAGCGAGAAGTGGAATCTAGGTCTGCCCACTCCCAGATGAGTGCTGTAGGCACTAGGCCACAGAGTCATGTTCCCTCTTGCACTCCCTCTTACATCTTCCTTGGCTATATTGCATTCTTTCCTCTGCTGACATAGGGTTTCAACAGGAGCAGCCCCCTCCTTTCCCAGCTGTGTGGCTTGTGGTTTATTCAGTCTCCTGGGAGAGGAGAGCTGTGCCTCTTTATCTTTTCAGATGGAGGATACTGACTGAGTCTCAAACACTTCAGCCTCTAAGGAATATATGGAAAGGGAGGTGATGGTACAGGCATTGCCCTTCTTTAGGAGGAGGGCATGTGGTCTCATGGAGTGGGACCCAGCAAAGTCCCTGCACACTTGTGTGGTGGCACAGGGCAGCTGCTGCTCTCTGGGTCTCCGTCACACCATGGCTGCACACACACACCTCCTTCTCCGATGGGGCAATTTCTGGGTGGTTCTCCCAGGGAACTTTCCAGTCAGGCACAGAGACAGCCAGTTAACATCACTGATGACTGGAAGGTGAATAGGGATTGCTGAGGCTGAGGTTTGGATCTGTGCCACATCTGCCCAGGCTCTGCCAGGAGACTTATGACTAGCTGAGGATTATAGCCACTCCTCTTTAGGAGGTGGAGAAACATCTTCACATCCTGGCAAGTTGTTCTTGTTGCAGTTGCTCACATTTTTATAAATTTGCCTATTTCCTTTTTTGGTTTGGTTTTGGTTTAGTTTTTTTTGGTTTGGTTTTTTTTTTCCTTACATTATATTTTTAAGACGGCACCGTTTAACCAAAGAACCTCTATCTTCTCCTTGTACAGATGCTTGCAGCCAAGGATTAGTTGTATTCTTAAGTCTGGTCTACTTAAACAGATTCTGATCTTTAAGTATTTCACTGCAAGACTTAAACAGATTCTGATCTTTAAGTATTTCACTGCAAGACTTATTTCAAGGCCTGTGATTCCATCCCACACTGATTTCAACACGGTCAGCTGAGATTAAGTGGTTTAGATTGTGATTTCTTCTTAGATTTCCAGATTTATTTTATGTAGTCAGGAGATGGGAATATCATAGTAAGAAATAACAGCTAAGCCTGTTTTTATTTTCTATTATTTATTCTGTGAAACAAAGTCTTTGGGCTATCAGATTAAAATTAACAGAATTCTGCTATCTGATGGATTTTCAGAACTTAACATGAAATCAGTAGCTGGAAAGGGTTCCTGTAAAAGAAAATTTTCTCACAGAAAATATAACTTGATTGGTCACAGTCAGCTAAGTGCCCCAGCATCGAATGGGAACTGAAAGTGAATTGACCTCTTGCCCAATCAATTTTTACTCTGGAGAATGACTTAAAGACAATGTTGATGAGGTGCAGAAAGATTACACTTATGTTTTCTCTGACAATGAGGTCTTTCAGTGCAAAATGTCGCAATATAATACCAGTAGAAACCTATATATTCTCAATAAAATACCTAAAATTTGTATACTTCATTGTGTGTGCTGAAGTATGTAACTTAATGCCTAACACATGCATTTTTAAATACACACTGAGTAGCTATAATACATCCTGAGTGTATATTTTATTAGATTTTCCCACTTAAAAGCTGGCATTATTGCTTCCAGTTAATATACTTGAAAATTATAAATACTTTATATTAGTTTGTTTCTTTTATTTAGGAACCATGCAAATGTAGGCACATACATTTCTGTCCTGAATTTCTGTGTGCTTTTTATGGTCACAGCACCCATCAGTTTATAATGATTATTTTGAGCATGCTTATTGGACTGCCAAACCTCCTCCTGGTAAGAGGGAGGAATATGACTCTACTTTCTGCTTTGGAAAACCTCAGTCTGAACATAGAATCTGTGATCACAAATACAAGATGCTGAAACATTTGTTTCCCCTTACTATGGATTTCTCATAAAAGTACTGTGAAGAAAATATTCTGATCTTCTATACCAATGATTCAGGACCCTCTCCACTGTATTTTAGGACATGATGCTTTGACTTAACCACAAAGTACAAAATGTTTTCTCCTGCTTTGCAATATTTTTGTGCCCTCTTAGTTCCATCCTCTTCACATGATTTTTAATCTGTAAAAACTCTGTGATGAACCACATATAATTATTTGGTATGGAAAAGAATGGCCCATCACAAGTGGCAAATTGTTGAAGAGAATGTCTTACCATGAAAACTTAGAATCTGGAAGAATATTTGGCAAACAGCACCCAAATAGTAACTCCTAAGTATTCACACAATTTTTGCTGAGTGAAATTTATTTCTGCATAACTCTGAAATTTATCTTTGTATTATTCATGTGTCCATGTCCTTTATGTGAGGTCAGAGTTTTGTGAATCTTCCTGTCTGAAATCCGTTTACTGGATCAAGCATACAGTCCTCAAGGAGAAAGATTCAAAATAAAATACTGGTGTTAAACTATATTTTAATTCTGCTCCACTAAAGTTGAACCAAAGTAAGCTGTTTGCGTATTCCTTAAAGGAAAATTGGAAACAGTGTTGGGGCTAAAGTGCCTTAGTGTTCCACCAAAATGTGTTTTATTGTAAATTTTCCAATTACTTCCAAAAAAGATAACTAAAGCAAGAGTTTCCATGTACTTATAGATCTTTAGAATGCCATCAACTTTCTTGGTCAGACATCATAATTTAATCTGTCTTTCTTTTATTATGTGTTTAACATAGCTTGAAAATGAGTTTCCTGGGGTTCTTTTGGGTGGGTTTTTGGGTGGCTTTTTTTTCAGGGTTTTTTGGTGTTGTTTGTTTGGTTGGTTGGTTGGTTGGGTTTTTTTCTTTGTTTGTTTGTTTTTTTATTTTGTTTTGTTTTGTTTTTTGGTGAAAACTAGTAAAGAAGAAATCCAGGCTCAGGCTTTGAGAAATTATTTAATCACTTTAAAGTTGATAACACTGCTAGATTTTCTTTTCCTCTAGCTTTCTCTGTTTTGCTCTCACTAACTATTCTCTATCTTGCACTCAAGAGAATGTCTGGAGTAGCAATATTATTTGCTTAAAATGTCAGATGTAAGATCAAATTACTAGCTAAAGCAATCTGGTTTTCAGTCCTTACTGTGTGCTATTGAGAATCCTACCATGGAAGTAGCTGGAATGCTTGATATAGTTGCCATACTTCATCTTCCCCAGGAAATTTAACTTTATTAAATATATCACATTCAGGGTGAGGTTTTAAAGAGACCTCAATTCAGCCTTCAATCTTCATCTGTACTCTTAGGTAAGTTGCTAAACTCATGTGCAAACACAATCTATGTATGCAGCGCATGCAAACCTGGTAGGTAGATGCCTGAGTTTTTAGTTGGTTGCATAAACCTGTTTGTCTTGACAGGTTTAAATTCATATGTCCATTTACTAAAGAGAACCATTTAAAAGCTTATTTTAAGAGCATATGCCTCAAAATGATAGCATATTTGTTTTATGACTATCATGGTGCAAAACCATGATTTTTTTCAACAGTTGAAATTAATGAATGTATACAGCGGTAGAAACATTTATTTCAACTGTAAAAATTGAGTTTATTATTGGTCAAGGCCTGTCAATCAAATTGACTTATTATGCACTTAAAACTCATTAGCAGTAGAATACTGTAGTTGTACATTTCAAATGACTGATGACTAGAACTGTGTGAAATTGCTGCTGAATTTGTCAATTACTGTGTGAAGTGTTCATTGTAAAGATAGATTTTCACTCAAAAATCATGGCTTTAAAATAATCTCTAACAGTCCAAGGTTACTTCTTGTGATTATGGTATGTCCCTCTTTTGCCCTTTCTCTTTTTTTCTGCTCCTTATCCTCTGAAGTCCCAATGGGACTTCTTTGTGTGGCAAGATGAAGGAATAAATTGATTTGCTGGGGACACTGTGAGGCAGCAAAAATCAACTGCTTTTATATTTAGGGTGCTTGGAAGTGTAACTGGACCAGTGGATCAATCCTGGTGCACATTTTACTGATAAATGACCTTATGTACTAGAAATCAGAACTGTAAATTTCACTAAGGCAGAAGGAGCAGCTGCAAAAGAGCTTCTACCTTTGTTCTGCAACAGCCTTCTGGTCCTTTCTGGTCAGGATGAGTGGAGCAGGATTTGAACTTTTTACTGAGCTAATGATTAATACAAATTCCAGTGTTTGCCATATTGCCCACTTCACAATTAATTAAATTCCCTTGGAGACAAATTGGAAAAGCATTGTACATCTTGGCCACAGACAGTTTTGTGTGGCCAAAACAGTAACAGTTCCTGTAATTTGTCTATGATATAATGAAATTAAGTGATTTAAATAAATTAAAAATGGACTGGATTCAGCTTTCAGTAATTACAAGTCACTGAAGGACTGATACAGCAGAAAATAGCTTTTGTGGCTTCTAGCCCAGGCAAGCTCAATGGGACTCTTACTTTTGTCTAGCAGGGATGTGCTCTGGCAGCTGAGGAAGCTATATGCCATCTAGTAGGTGTAACACTCTAGGAACTGGGGACATGGTAGTTATCTTCTGAAAAAATAAAAGCCAACAAATGTTCAGTGGATAACATGTAAAGGATGTAGAGGTGTATTCTTGGGAAGTTTTCTCAATAGATTTCTATCCTTACGTATAGCCAGTTATTTCTTCCCTTACATTGAGATGCATGATTAAAGAAACAGCTGTAGAAATCATTGCTGAAGGCATCTGTTTCCAGACAGTAGCCAAAAGAAGAATAGTCTCACTCCTTAAAAATAATCTTTCAGTTTGAAGAGATGGAAGCTGAAAGCACCAGAAGTGTTTCAACGTGCTGAATCCTCTTCCCCCACACACCCATCTGGTAGGCAAGCAAGTCTATTTTTCAAATACAATACTAGCATCTTAAAATGTTAAATACTATAAAATACTACAAAATACTATAGCTAATAAATAGCTATTAAATGCTATAAGATACTATAACTAGCACTGAAATATTTTGGGTGAAATTTTCTGGCAGCACTCTTATTCTGACTGCAAATATTTTTTTTTTGCCACAATACTGATCCTAAGGAAACCAAAAGTATTAACAGATTCAGAAAGGACACATTTATTCCAAATAAGAAGACTGAAGGACTTGTAAACATGTTGCATTAACAGGTCTACCTCAGCAAACCACTGGTTGCCCGAGGATGAGTGGTACCATAGAAGTTATCTCAGAGCTGGCTCATTTCTTTTTCTGAGCATCCCCATGCCATTATCAGAAAAAAGATGCTGCCATGGTCACCATTCTATCAGACGCAACATGAAAGTTCTGCTGGCACCAGGCTCATTATTATTGTCTTGTTAAAAGTTACAAAGGTGAAATTCTTTACTGTAACAATTATAGGGATGTCAGCTTTTCTATGAGATAGTTATTACTTATTCTGTAGGATCATTCTAACATGAGTTTCTTTTTAGACTAATTGTCTAAGAATATTTCTTCCTCTAGGAAAACAAACAAACAAATAAAAACAAATGAAAACAAAACAAATGAAAACAAACAAAAAAACAACCCACAAAAATTACTTAAGGAGTTTTGTCTGAAATTCTTTATAAGTGGGTCTCAAAACAACATCAAGTTTAATGAATGTAGTGTAGCCAAGGAAAAATATTGTATTAGAGAAATGGAAATTGTCATTATCTGGTGAGTTATACTGATATTTCCCACTTTTTAGTTGAGTCTTATATAACTAGTATGTTTTAGAATAGAGAATACATCCGTGATCTCTCTTTGTTATTTCATTTTTCATTTTGTTTTTAACACATTTTTGGGAAGGAACAGGAAGATTCAGAAAGATTTGCAGCATGCCTTGGCTGAATTTTAGTTGGATCCTGATGCCACACCAATTTATAAGACATGATGAAACCAAGCAAAATGTGGCATGTACAACTGTTTACCTCAGCCACAACAATGCTACTCTGCAGAGAAGCGAGAAACTGTAGAGTTTCTCAAGGTTCCCTATTAAAATCTGAGGTACAGATATATTTTATCTATATTACACTGTAAAGCAGTGCTACACCCAAAGACTTAGCTGGTTGAAAATGTAAGCACTCAGGCTAATTTATTTTGGGATTATGGGCTTGATTTAAGCACATATGTACAAACCATGCACTGCGAATTCGGTGAATCACAATCATATCTGCGTCACTGACAGTAAACAGAACTGTTCAGGATGTTAAGACAAGGAACAGGAGAAACTGAGCAAGAGGAAGCCAGCCCCAGTCCCAGGCAGGGAAAAGGTCTGTGGATTCTGGTGCTGTTGCCTCATTGCCCTCATTTTCTTTGCCCTCAGTGATGGCACTCCAGGTGGATGCCCTGTGCACGAGCTGTGCTCGCTCCTGGGCAGGGCAATTCAGCGCACAGTAGGATTCTCCCTTTGGAAGGCAAGGGTTACCCAGCAGCCACGGCCAGGACACCTGCCTGGTGTTGAACTGGTGACAGGGACCTCCCTCCCTGATATGTCTGTGCTGCATTTTGAGGGGAGGCAGTGGTCAGGACCTTCCATCCTCAGTGTGCCTGGTAGCCAAGCACTGCTCCAGACATGCCCAAACAGGCTGCTCATGGGCTGCCTGCAGGCTGGCCCTAGGCAACCTGACAGGCAGTGGTGTGCAAGGGAGAGTACATGCGAGTCAGCTGCTCGGGTGCACTCCTGAGACTGCTTTCTAGCAGCAGGGTAGAAGCAGCTAATGTAGGCAATTATAACAGGAGTGAATCTTCACCTTTCTGAAATGAAAAAAAAAGACTCGAAGCAAATCTCAGATCTGAAGACTGACCTCTCGTTTCAGACTCTAGTAGGATGCCTTCCTACCTGCAAAGGATAATCACAACTAGCCAGAGAGAAAAGATCTGACTGTGATGTTTAATGCTCTACAGGGTCTGGTAGCCTCTAAAACAGGAAAAAAACAGTAAAAAAGAAGTATTTTTTTTTCTTTGAAATGAAAACCACCAACCCAGACCTGAAAAACCAGAACTAATATTTTATATTGAAATATTCTCATGAGGTGACAGCAAGCTGATTAAAAAGAAAGCAAACCAAAAAGAAAAACCCAAACAAAACTCAGCTCCCCAACATATATGTAATATACACACATTTGCCATCAGTGTGATTTTTAGTGTAGTTCCACTTAAGTTGCTCTAAATGCTTTAAAGCAATAAATCAAAAGTCTTTCATCCCACTGAGAGAGTTCTTAACAAAGAAAGAATAAGGAAATTTAAAAGTGTAACTCTAGGAAAAACACAGATATTACTTGTTACCTGAGTAAGAACAACAAGGGCCTACAAACAAGTACAAATGGCAGCTTTTTGAATAAAAAACATAATAAGCAATAATCAGTATCTTATAGCATGATAGCCAAAGGCAGTGACATTTGAACAGCATGTCTTCTCTAAGCTTAGCTAGCTTGGTAGTGCATATCTGCAAGTGCTTAGCCATGTTAACATAAACCCTCATTAGGCAGGATTAGGCAAGAAACAGTGACAAACAGGGTGGACACTAACCCTCTGAGGAACCAATTCAGGCACTACACACTAATTATCCTTTTAAATGACTTTAGGATTCAGGGAATGAATATCAGTGTATGTGTATATGACTACATGGGGAATTGTGTTTTACATAGTACAACCTGTTTGTATTTTGCAACAGTTTAAAAGTTATTTCTCGCCCATAATCCGCTGTCAAAAGCTTAAAGTGTTTATTCTTAAGAATTACAGGATAATGATGAATCAAAATATGATATTTAGATGTTTTACCTTGTTCAGGGCAAAATGTCCAGAAGCTACTTCCAATAAGTGTCTATTAGCAATCCATTTTGGAAAAGCAGGTTAGAAACAGCAATAGCCCCAAGTTCAAATAATGTGAAGTTCAGTAGCTTTCTCTGTAGACTCCATTACCAGAAATTCCAAGTAAGGATAACTTAAAGAAATTACAGAAGCAATTGCTGACTCAGTGAATTGTACTTTGACTTTTGTTTGTTCATTCCTTACCTTCTTTTCAGGTGTTAAATTTATTATTTTTTATTTGTAGTTATTGTAGTCATTTTGTAGTTATTGCAGTTATTTGTTAAATTTGCCACTAATATTAAAATAATTTTATTTTAAATTAAATCCTTTTAAGCATTTTGCTTTGGAGCAATACACTTTACTGTGGTCTTATTTGGCTTCTTTGAACAGTAAAAAATAGTGTACCAGAAAGGGTTTTACATCTCAAACTAAAGTTAAGCAATTAGTAGGAATATTACTAAAATATGGCATTGCTTTTTTATTATATAACAGTGAGAACATTTCAAAGTGCTTGCAGGTGCAGAAGTTTGAGCTTCATTTTTTGTTACTAATTTTCATAAGTCAAATTTTCAAAGAAAGCTTATTTAGGTTAATAAATACGAGTGACAATATTTTTGTATGTTATTTGACTAATTTTATAAATGTAATTTCAGTATGTATCTGCATTTCTTACAGACAAAGAATTAATCAGAATTGCCCACAAAAAATCTCATATGGTCCTTTCTGACTCCATTGACATAGAATGAAATTCTAGTCTGCTCACTTCTGACATCAGTGTTACTTCAGATTTGTCTTTTACAAAATTTGTGCTGTAAGCTGAAAGAAAAAGAATTGAGAAGATTCCCTCTTTCAAAATCTGTTATTTCAGTCAGCAAATGAACTTTTAAAATTTTTTTCTTACTATTTCTGAATTAAGTAATGAATTTGACTTCATGGACTCGAAATTCAACAGAAATAAAACAGCAGCAACATATACACAGAACCCAGATGTATACAGAGAAACAGAACCTCTTTTACTTCAGCCCAGTAGCTAGGAGGTAAAAAGGCATTTATTAGTACTGATTGTAGTAGGCATGGCCCTTAGTCTGGCATCTGTAGGAATATTATGCATGACCATATCTGTGGAAGAGAGGAGAATCAGGATTAAAATGGGGATGGAAAGGTGGTTGAAAATGAAAGAAGGAAAATGTAGAATGCCCTTTGGTAGAATCCATTATCCTAAACCCCAGTCTTGGGAACATGAGAACACCCTTGGCATAAACATTTGTGTTCAGGTCAAGTGGGATTAGAAGAATATATATTTGGATGCCTGGGGCTATGTCACAAAAGAAAATATTAATTAAAAAAACAAGCTAGAGATTTTACTTGCCCTCAAACTACATTTTCTTTTAATACATTCTTTGGCTTTTTACAGTCAGTGGACTTGATTTTGAGCTCACTTGTATTGGTTTAAATCAGAATAAGTCAGTATAAACCAGCACATTGTTCTGATATCAAATCAGCCTAAACAAGGGGAGAGCCTTAAAGTATGTTGCTTCAGTGCAGCTGGATAAAACAAGGCTGCACTTGCATTTAGTGAAAGTTAGGATTTAATAGCACTAATCTGCCATGTGAAAAAGAGGCTGCTTGTAGGGCTAAGTTTCATAAAGTGCTTGGTTTGGATTCAGGGCTGAGGCCTCTGGATCCTTGAAAGTGCATATAGCACGTAAATCACCTCCAGGGCTTACATGAGGCTTCAGGACAGGTTAACAGTAGCAGGTGGGCATGGCTAAACCTTAAGAATTTACTTTCTGGAGGACTTCTTCCCAGTTTGATCTAAGGATATACAAAGTTTTTCATGAATCAAGCCTGCAGTTTTCACTTAGAAACTCTGCTGAAGACAATGGCAACCTTTGATTTTGTCACTGTCTGTCTAAATTAGGAAAAGATGTTGCTTATCTGACCTGACCTTTTCCTAATCTACATACGATAACAGTTACAGGTTTTCTCTCAGATGAGTTGGTCAAGATCAGTTAACCACCTGGCCTCAGCTCTCTTGCCACAGGACTCGTTATTTTCTCAATTCCAAGATATGCTGCTGTGTGTTTATGCTGGCTACTTAGGAGAGGCTTTAAAGAGCCACAGCAGCTAAAACAACAGATCCTCAGGACTTGTAGGCTCTGGACTGAACAGAAACAAATTAAGTTGCTGTGGGAGTTAAACTGGGATAGGTAAAGGAACCAACATGTCGCTTGCTAAACGGGGAGAAGAAAAGATGAGAACAAGAATACCTTGATCAGAGACTTGCATCTGTTTGGTTATTAAAGTTGAAAAAAAATATTTCTATGCAAATGAAAAAATATATGTTTTTTTTTACAGTGTGATGTCAAAGCATAAGAAGCTTTTATTGATGTACTACTAAACAAAAGTTTGGCCCATACACTGCAAAAATGTGCTTCCATTTTGTACTTGCTTAAAGCAACATCACCCAGTCTTTCCATCTGTTTAAGGATTTGCCTTATATTTCATAGTGATTATAGAGAATAATAGAAAAACATATTTTTTAACATTTTGTAGACTGTACCGACTTATTTTAATAGTAAAGTGTAATAATGCATCATTAGCTGATGAAGGGACTGCCCTAGGAGGAACAGTGAAAGAAAAGAAAAGATTTGAGTGCATTCTTACACTACTTCCATTAAACAGGTTTGAACTAAATTCAACTTGAGTATCATTAGTTGAAAAAAGCTCATATTTTCAAGCTAGAGAAAGTACAGTGCATTAAATAGATTAGTTGATCATTATTTAGAAACCAAATAGCTCAAGAAACACCTCATTTTCCTAACAGAACTGATATTCAACTTGGCAATTTGTATAAACAATATATATGTTCTTAATGTATATGTTTATCTACAATAGTAAACATAAGCAACCTTTTGCCTATCATATAATGCCCCTAAAGGCATTATGGGTTAACAGTGATTTAATCCCCTTATGCATGCATAATATGACAAGCTTTGCATAAATGATAATAAATAATTGGTATATATAAATAATTCATCATTTATTTTTGCAGTAGAAATAGAATTCGTAGACATATTTTAAACAAAGGGAATAGCAAACATGATCTCAATCAGAAAAGGGGTTAAATCACATTACACAAAACAATGTTTCAAATAATCAAGACTCATGCATGCAACATATTTTTTATTTCTTTCATGCTAGTATATTGTATTGCCAACTTGTTCTCAAGTATGGAACAATACATATTTAGCACTATCATAAAATAATGGAATAAATAAATGTGATATTGGGTATTTAATCCAAAACAAGAGGGAATAATATATCAGAAAAAATAAATGTATATACTGTGCTCTCTAGAAAATTGGACCTTTTGGTGGATTTTATTTTTTACCCTGGAATCAGTTCTACTGTTTTGGGGACATTCCTCCAGACCTTCCAGTGCAGCTAATAGCTAATAAAATTCTAAAATGTAATTTTTTAAAATAGTAATTTCTTATTTAAAAACATTTCTGTGATTACACAATAAATTGTTAATTAGACTAATTTTTTCATGTCATAAAATCCTAAAAAGGGGGAAAAATACAGTGTTATTCTAAATGGAGAACAGTTTTAATAGTTAAGAGTCATTAGGATTTCAGGATTCAGTGAGTACAGCTGCGAATTAACTTTAAGAATGTAATGCCATCCTTATTCAGCAAGGCAGTCAAATATGCACTTAAGTTAAGCACATGCATCAATCTCATTGACTTTACATTATTCTCTCCAGAGTATATTTCTTTTCATTAGGAAGACACTGGCTCTTAACTACCATCAAACTGCCGACTTAACTTGCTTCAATAAGTCCCTGTGAAGCTCCTCAAAGTCTTCTCTAATTTTGACCAATATAAAGAGCACTGGCATTTGAAAATGTTGGCATGTCATTTCTTAACCTTTTCTACTGAAAATTGTGTTTGTACGTATATATATATATATATGTATATATACATATATATATATATATAGTGGGAGTGATCACAGCATATAAAGAGATTAAAAATCTTGTGGCAAATGAAAGCCCCCTCAAGTTATTGTGCTTGCTTTTCCCACTGATATTAAATGCTGTTGGTTAAGGAAGTGTGAGATACCTAGCTATTTATGTACTACTCTCTATCAAAAAATGCCATTATACCTAGATGCTGACTTTTACCTGTTTTCGAACCAAAAGCAGACTGTGACCTCTCACCTCATGACACCTTAAATATCATACAAAAGCAATGTTAGGTATTTTGAAAGTGCAAGTTAATATATTTCTGTTATTTCCTTGTAAAGCAGAGAATTGTGATATGTGCAAATTCGCCTTTGTTACTATCATGTCATGGCCACTCAGTTGTTTCATTATACATTATTCATTACTTTTCATTAGTTTCAACCAATTTCCTGATATTAATTCATAAATCCCAGAAGTTTCCCTACTTCCCATTTAAAATTAGATAAGAACTCTTGATACTATCTGATATAGTCACAAATTTAAATAAAATATTGCCTTTTTTTTGCTTTTGTTTTGCTGGCAGCTCACCTAGAATTTAAATGTTTTGGTTTATTATTTTTCTTGGACCTCTCTCCTGACACTACAGCATCTGACTATGCTCTAAAAGGCATAAGACTTAAAAAGCTTCTTGCTTAAATCCAACATATCAAGTCACAACATTCCTTCTCATTTGCCACCTGACCCCAGAGCCATCCAAAATCCATAGGTTTGCTTTTTCTTATGAGTTCAGCTGCCTTCACATTGAACTGCCTGTCCCTGGGCCCTGCAAGAACTGCCCCTTCTCGAGGGATTCCCTGGCAGTTTAGGCACTCAGGTAATATTGGAGAGCTTTCAGGCTCGTATTTCCTCCCCCTACTGCATCCAGAGTGGTAGAAATTTTTCTGGAACATGTAATGGTTTCACCCACTGCAAAGGGGCACAAATGCAACAAATAGCAATCGGCGCCTGTTATCCAACAGCTCTGTGATCAGAGCATATACACAGGATGTAGGGCACCTGTGTTTCATTTCTTCCTCCTCTTGTGGGTTGTCTGCACCAAAGCCTATGATTTATGTGCAGAAGCTGTGGTTTTGATTCTCTGTGCTGCGTACCATGTGCTGTGGGGTAACAGATAATTTCAGTAATAAAAAATAGTGAAATCACAATTCTGAGGCAAAACAATTTCAGATTTGGCTTCCAACCTCTGATGCAGTGCACATTTCACCATTCCTGCGAAATGTGATTGGATCACGGGGTGTGACCTGCTCATGTTGTCATGCTTAGCAGCCTGTCTGTGCATTCACCTGAGTATTGAAAAATAGAAGATCATATCTCTTCATTTCCAGGAAAGAAGTGGGATCGCATCCTATTCGTCGTGTTGTGTGAAACAAACATTAATGAGAAATCTTCTTTTTCCTGAGATTTTACAGAGATCAGTTCTCTAAGACAGGGTACCACTGGACCAAAGCAGGGCCAATGCTAGTGCACAAAATGTTCCAGGCACGGTGCATTGGGGAGTGGAGGTGGTAGAACCAAAGCAATGAAGGTTTGTATGGGTGCAGCTCCACAGCATTTTGAAACTTAAAAAATATGCCTACTCCTCCTTCCATCTTCAATGTCTTTCCTTCTGGTGAGTCAGCTGTCTTACATCGTAGAAAATACATGTCTTTTTCCTTTCCTTGGGGAGTTAGTTCTCTGCCAGGAAGTGAAATCAGTGAGCTCAATAGTTGCACAAACATCAGAGTCCAAAGGATGGGGCAGCAGAGTGTGTACAAGCAAGCAGTGGAGAAAAAATGGTGAAATAACTGTTGGATCAACCCAGCAAGTATTCCTTAGCTTCACCCTGAGGTCAAGGCACAACCTGCTTTCAGTGTCTCCTGTTGACAAGGGGAAGGAGTTACTTGCCAGCAGGGTGTTGCTTCCATTAAAATAAAAGTTGAAGAGTAGCAGGAACGTTTCTAGAAAGTTTTTGCTCCTGATTTACCTCAACTTTGCAAAAACTATGTCTTGATTTTCAAAAAGGAAAGTTAATTTTAACTAGAAATCTGAGTAATATTATTCAATGCAGTTATCTATATCAAAATGTACCTGAACAATATTTTATTAACTATCTCTAGAAGTTAACTTTCAATATAAGTAGTAGTAGCTGCTAATGTCTTTGCTTTTCCTGGACATCTTTGCTCTAAGAATAGGAAAATAAGTAACATTTTGAATAAGGTCATTAAAATTATGTGCAAAGAGAAAACCCTGAGTAAATATCTAATTTAAGTTGAATGTTCTTTTACATTGATCACTTCTTAAGTGGTTTTTTTTTCCCTTGAGGTATGCTGAATTACAATATTCAATAACAAATACCCAAGTCATGCAGCAATGAGAAAGAGCACACGTGTAGGTTAGCATTTGGCCTCCACAGTGGCTTTTCCCTTCAAGTATTATTTCTGTCTTAGCCATCTAAAAAAAACCCAATGCAATCAGGGACGCCACTTACAACCTACACAGTGGAAATTAGAGCCTTTCAGGGAAAAGATATTTGGCTGATAAAAACCTAGCTCCTTAAACTTTGGTGCGACATAATATTTCTTTTGGCAAGGGGTCACTGGTGCTCAGCATACATCATCACTAACTTATTAGATCTTGAGGCAATTAGCTGAAAACAAACAGAAGAGACAAGCCCTGTATTGAGCTATAGAAACCAGAAGAAAATAGCCCATGGCACTCCATTATTCCAGAGCTTCATCAAAGGCTATGCAGGGGCTGCAGTTTAAAGAAAGGAGAGTATTGTTTTCATGTAACATCTATACAGTATTGGGACTTTACCTTGTTATTTTTCTCCTGCTTCAAGTTACATCCAAACTTGCCTTGTTATAATAGGGCAGTGGAAAGAACTTCTCAGTTTCTACCTAAAACAGTATATGCAATGTGTTGCTTGATTAGCTAAGGATTAAAAATCCAATTAGATCCTCCCTTTTCATGGGAAATCACATGAGGAATTTTGAGAAATATTACTGAAAACCACTGTGAAATGTGATTGACTATGAAAACATGCAACAAAGATATCTAAGAAACCCATGGACTCATCTAAGTAAACTGACCTTTACCTTTTGCAATGTAAATATGTGTTTCTGAATTCCAGAAATTAGTTGAGAGGTATATTTTACTAGTTTCAATTAGAAATAACTTTTTTTCCCCTACAGAAAAACATAACCACTTAAGAGAAATTGTGTACTACTGTAAGCATGACCCAGGTAAAAGTTATCATTAGGTTACAAGTAATTTTGTGGGTTTTTTCAGTAGTGTGCTACACAGAGTGTTAAATATGGTGCTAAATTACAGAATGTGTCTTCACTTGTATGTAGTAAAGAAGAATTATGATACTAAAAATAAGTGATTCTTATTTAAAACAAAAAACATTTTTTACCAAATGAAAACTTAGTTCATTGTTTTCAGAGGAGGAAAGTGATTGTTAGAGGTACCTGGCTGTACTTGCCTCTTGTTTCTTTTCTGGCTGTTTAATAAACAGTCTTATGTGTACGCCATTTGAACTATACTAGAATCTTGCATACCACTGGTTTACTTTAAGCCCAGAAAATCTCTAAATTAATTTGCACTTTAAGAAGCTACATGTTTTAAGTTAAAGCTTTATAATACTTAACGTAAATTTCTGGGAAATCTTTTATTGAGAGCACTGAAAGTATTTTAAATATGCAGAATGCCAATATTACATTCCTTATATCTTTTTTTTTTCTTTTCTTCTCCACCCAGAATGAAAACAAACCAAGCCACTCCAAACACATAAACTGAGATTCTTGATGATATAAAGTCCTTCTTTGTATCAGTGTTAAATTCTGAACTTAGAGCCAACAAAATCTATCTCTGAAGACTTGTAACATGATGGTCTAGGGTGTAGGATGAACAGCAGTACCACCATTTTATCCCCTTCCCCACTTTCCCCTAGATTATTGATGAAATGATTTGTAGACTACCTTGCTCCTGGTGTAGGGTGTGCCTCAAATCATTCTGCACTCTCCTGGCTTCTGGATCCAGCCTGTGAGGCAATTAACAGCTACTGTTCTTAATTATGCTGAAAAGCTACGAAGAGATTAAAAGCAGGCAGAGGAGAAAAGGCCATCACAGTGGTATTTATTTCAGGATGTTTCATCATTTATTTATTTATTTATTTCAGGATGTTTCACTTCTGAGACAAGACTGGGGCTACAAATACTTTTCTGTGTTCTACATTAAAAAAGAAAAAGCCATTTCCCTTCTCGTATGGGAATGTAGAGAAAGGCATAATTGGATAAAAAAGACAATGCTGGACACAAAGTATGACTTTTAGCCTTCTTTATAATTCATGTTTGCAAAAATTACAGTTCTTAAAATAAAGCTAAAGAGGAAGAAACAGCTGTGAAAACTATTAGCCTATATTTATTTTAAAACACAGTTTTGTAATTTGCGATCTTCCCTCAACAACACAAATATTAACTTCACTTTTTCCCATAAAATGTCTCCTTTCCTATTGCTTATTTACTATTGCAGGACTATATCTTTCATCTCTTCGAAGTCACCGGAGTGATTTACAATAGTCTTATCAATTTCATGTGAATGGTCTATGGAATGCTAGGATTTGGTCAAATTCTTTCCCACAAGAGGTTTCAATTTGTTCATCATTCCCTCCTGGTATCTGGTTTCAAGACATGATGTGCAGAATTACCTTTAGTATCAGTTCTGCAGATACAATGCATTAGCAGAGAAAATTAGACACAATTCCTTTTAGATCTGATGTGCTGCCGTTGTCTTTAAGTTGTCAGGGTGTCGAATTAATGGCAACTGGAGAAGGTTGCCATGACTTAAGGGATCACTGTAAAAGGAAAAACAATCCTTTATATCTTTTCTGAGAGAAAGGAAGGCAGCTGTTACACATTGCTCTACTGTGAAGTCTCCCCCCCACCTTTTTACTTTGTTATGCTAGCAGAGGAGACATATACATGTATGTTTATATACGTACATACATATATAGAGAAAATTCCTTCTGTAAAATTAAAGCAAAATAGCACGTATATAGTAACTTTAACTTAAAAAGCAGAAAATAAATCATTTTAAGCTTGATCAAATAATGTTTTTTTATGTCTAACTTTAAAAAGAGTGCCTTTTTCTCCTCAAAAACCCTGAAAATACAGTACATCAGTTTGTACCAAGTTAAAACCATGTTTCCAATTATTATAAAATCTCATCTCTCAATTGGCTGCATTGCTTCTTGTGAAAAAGAAGTCAAATCACACATACAATAGGTTTTTTGCACTGTTACTGATTATATTTTCTCTGTTTGTGATTATTTATTTATTTATTTAAATTTTGGAAATTTTTGGAAAGTTGGCTTTTTCCCCTTGGAATTTAGAATTGTAAGTAGGCATGACTTTTTAATTTCTGCAGGAGAATTGCATCCTTAGAAATTTAATTTGAAAATTATATCCTTACAGACAGTAGAATTTCACAAATGATTCCTAAACGGCTGTTCAAGTGGTCAAAGGCTTTCTGTGGGTGCAACAAGGGATCTCTGCATAAACCCTGATTAAGCTGGATAAGAAATTCGTGAGTCAAAAGTCCTGGATGTATGCTTGCAAAAACTCAGTGATTGAAAACTCTTCAGTGGGTAGAAAGACAGGAAATACTATTAAAGACATTAGATGAAGAAAGCTAAAATGTGCAGGTCATCTCTCAGGTAAGACTTAAATAGTCTGGTCTCAGTCTATGTAGCCACCAGTTCATTTGGGTAAGCTTGTATATCATCTTTTAAAAATGTTTTTATCAATGTAAATTTAGCAAAAGAGCATATTCACTTTGTGTGATAGTGTATATCTATCATGAAGCATGGATGCAATTAAATGAAATTAATATGTACATACAAACAAACTAAAAATTTACAGTGACATCATGTAAACAATGTCAATTTTATGCTTCATTCACAACACTTCATGTACTTTACCTCTGAGGAAGCCTCAGTAAATGCACAGGCTTTTCAATATATCTAGAAGATGCAAATTTTTAGTCTATCCACTGCATATCCACAGAAGCTAAAGGCTCTAAAAATTTTCCACCTTGAGCCCCCAAGGTCTGGTCCTTAGGGACTGTCTGTTAAACACCCAGGCTTAGTTCATTTGCTGAGTCAATCACATATTAAATAGGACTTTATGATGAGTATAAGTCACAAGTTAAATAGGATTTTATAAATCAAAACAAAACTGTCAAATTTCATCTGAAATGTAAAGTATATTTAGAAGTTTAGATGTAATGTGTTCCACATGTGATATATAGCTGATTAAATTCCCTACCATAATCTGATTTAACAGACATTTCAAAGGAGTACTTGGCTGTACCTGAGGTATTTTGGAGTGAAATTGCCATGTTTACATGACTGACTGAGAAAAGCTACCCCCAAAAACACAATTGACAATATTGTGATCTCATGAAATCTAAATAAAATGATTCACAACCTCTGCTGTTAATTTGATATCAGAAACATGACTCTCAGATTTCCTGCCTTTTACAATGAAGCAGTAAACTGTCTTTCATGAAAAAGCAAATATTAGTTATAATCCTTCCTCAAACTGCTTCCTTATACCAAACAACCAGACTTAGAGGTAGTGAGCTTCAGCTAGATCACTTCTCAAATCCTAGTTATGGGCTAGCTGTTGCAAGAGTCAGATGGTAACCAGAAGGACTTTGTAAAAAAATCCATCACTCTTACCGGTATCAAAAAGTATCTGCTGTTGGAAGCAGCGTTTTTTTTCATACCTCATACCGGCTCTCAAAATAAAGACAAAAAGTCAGGGATATGGGAAGGCTTTGAGTGTCAAAATCCAAAAATTGCAGCCCAAAAATCTTACATAAGGTAGCTGAGTGCCTAGCTCAATAAGATATTCACTGCTTTTCATTCCAACGCAAAATCTTCCCTGAGCCTCCACTTCTGTGTTGTGTAATAGGTTTATATTTACCCTAAGGAACTTACTTCAGAAATTAAGCAGACAACACCTTAATCACCTCAAGCATAATTGAAATTATAGAGGAAAATATGGAAATTAAAAATAAACTAACAACATTAGGGTATTGACAAAAGAAAAAAGCAGTTTCAAAAGCAGTCTCTCTTTTGTACGCCATTGAACCCCTACTGGCTCTATCAGTCAGGAAGGCAGTGCGAGACTTTTACTGTGTTTTACATGGTTTAGAAAGGGCTTATTCTTTCACTCTCTGAAAAAAACCCTCATATATTGATTATAGGGTGGTTCAAACAAGAGAATTCGCCTTTCCTGTAGAAAACATAGAAATAAATGCTGGATCTATGGAATCAGAAGCCTGCAAGTTAGACAAGGCATCACTCCAACAGTATGATAAGAGCACAGGCAGCCATAACTCCACATTTTGGTCTCTCCTCCTGTAACTACATTTATTTTGTGTGTTAGTTTTATTCTGATAACTGTTTGATGTAAGACAATGTAATTAAAAACTGTATCTAATACTGAGATTTGGGTGCTGACTGAAACATTTAACGTTAAAGTCATCTATACTGATTTTTACCTTTTCTCTGAGCAAGATCTTTTGCTGATAAGAAGTTATGTAAAAATTGCAAATACTGATCATCTTTTGAAAAAAAAATAGAGGAAACGTTACTTGATACTTGGGAAGAGCAAATGTAAATCCATTTCAGTCTTTAGGAGGAAGGGTATAAAAGAAAGGTAATGCTTGAGAACATAATTTGTATGAGCAAGTTCTGAAAATGCTAGAGCTTCTATCAGATTTCCACTCACTGATTATCATTTAGTTTCAGCTAGCTCTCTACTTAACATGGGCTTCTATCTTTGACAAACTCTGTTTCCACAGACACACTAGTGGAAAAATGCAGCCCTAATTTTGGATTCAGAATCTGCTGTGGACATCAAACTCCAAAAAGTTAGGCTTCCCTATTAAAGTAGTATTTTATTGAATTGGAATCTTAGCCAAATGATCAAGTTGTTAAAGCTGAAAATAATTAGGAAGGACATCTTTTGAAAGGACTGGATCACAAAAAATAAATAATCATATGAAACCTTCTGATAACATTTCACTAGACTCTAAAAAGCTAGTGTTCAAACTGAGGAAAGAAGGAACCAGAGGTTATGCAAACAACAGTAAAGTGAGGATAAAAGCAGCTAGAAAAATAATAAAAACATGTATAACTGTTGAAAGAAAGGAGAATTTAATTGCATAAATACAGAAGCAAGGAAAAACAGAACACTGGTAAAGGAATTGAAAGCATACCAGGAGAAAAAATATATTTATCTGTGAAGATATCTTTCAGATCTATTACAAAAAGAATCTTTTAATAATTATTTGAACAATAGGGAAATCCTAGGAGTCTATAAGAAAATGAACAAAGGCAGGAAAAGGGTAAACAAGAAAAATGGGGTAAATGCAGTCATGTTAACCTGACATCAGTCCTGAAGAAAACAATGGGATGACTGGTATGAGACTCGATTAATAATGAAAGGAGGGAAATATAATTAATGCCAATCAATGTGGTTTTATGGAAAATAGATCTTGTCAAACTAATTTGATATTTTTGTGAGATTACAAGTTGGGTTGATAAGGTAATAATGTTGATACAATATACTTAGACTTCTACAGAACGTTTGATTTCATGCTACAGAACGCATTGGTGCCATGGTTTTATCCCAGCCAGCAAATCAGCACCCCACAGCTGCTCACTCACTCCCCCCACAGCGTGATGGGGGAAGAATTGGAAAAGCAAGTAAACTCATGGGCTGAAATAAAGAAAATTTAAAAGATAAAGTGCAAGCCAAGCATGCAATCAAAGCAAAACAAGGATCCATTTGCCCCTTCCCATGGGCAGGAAGTTGTTAATCCATCTCCAGGAAAGCAGAGCTCCACCAAAAATCATGGTGACTTGGGGAGACAAAGGTCATCATACCTCCTTCCTTCTTCTTTCCCCAGCTTTATAGAATTGTACACCACAGGATATCCCTGTGGACAGTTGGGGTCAATTGTCCCAACCACGTCCCCTCCCAACTTGTTACATTCCAGCCTTCTCACTGGTGGTGTGCTATGAGAAGCAGGAGAGACCTTTACTCTGTGAAAGCACTGCTCAGAGTAACTAAAACGTGTCATGATCAACACTGCTTGCAGCACAAATCCAAAACCTAGTCCCATGCTAGTTACTGTGAAGAAAATTATCTCTATCCCAGCCAAAACCAGTTGAACTGGTTAAAAGGGATACAAAATCAACATGGTACACATCAAGTGTGCCATCAAGGGTGCCAAACTCTCAATCTAACCAACCTCAAGATGTACTAATGAATGGGATATGATCATCAAGTATCCTGTAGGTCATGGCTTTGAGCTGTTATTTCTGAAAACACTAATTGATAACATTGGGATATTACAGAATGAAATTATTTGAGGCTTTCAGGAGACAAGAAAAAAAAAAGGGAAGTTAGAAAATACACAAGACCAAGTTACTGATGCTGTATCTAATATAAAGCTTAGCGAATGTTCTTAACACGTGTTGCTCACAGTCTCATCACCCTTGTAGCACAACTTTTTCTCAGGCACTAGAATATACACCAATGACAGCAGGTTGAGATCAAGCACAAGATAAATCTTATAGTTTTTTTCTACAGCTAACATCCAAGTTGCCTGTTTGGTGGCTTTTCATAATTTTGGCACCTTCAGCTATGGATGGAGGAAAGAGTGAGGGGACTTCAGAAGTGGCTTTTGGCCAGATTAATGTGTAGGCAGAGGTGAGCCTTGCTAATCAACAAGGAACCTTTGACACGTTGGACTATGTGAAACCCAGGACAGTGTGAGCTTCTCCGAGGTAGCTCCTCTGGAGAGTATGGAGGAGGTAGTTCTTATAGAACATAATAATTACCAGGCTGTGCTTCTGGCACACTGTGTCTAGCACCAACATGTAGCTGAACATCTTGCAAATCTGGGACCACCTGAGTGTGTATGAGAAATTTCTTTTCTCTCTTGAGGTATCAGAGTTTTCTGTGGAATCTCCAGCTCATCCACAAAACATTGGCATCAGACTCTGGAATTAATGTTATGACACAAATGGGTGGTTTCCCTTAGCAGTAAATCACTTTGAAATGCACAAATCTGAAATTAAAATCATACTGATGGAAATATGCAGGATGGACATCCTCAGACGATCAGATGAATAATGCAAGCACTCAAACTCTCTGTTTTAGTATTTCATTTGCTCCAAAAGTCAGGATACCTGAAGGAAAGTGAGATCCTGAAATCAAAAACCAGATGTCTGTCTGATTACACTATCTACCTATTCTCTTTGAACATTTCTTTAATGTTAGGAAATTTCCTTAGTCTACTTGATTTTCAAAGGCTTTATCACCAGAGGCTAGACTTGGGCTGGAGCAGTCCATGTTTAGTATCTTATCTCTTACTACTTCACTGCAATGAATTCATTCAATCTTTGGGGGTTTGCCCCTGAAGTGAGGCTCAAAACTAAGAAGTCTGCATAAAAATATTTTAAATGGAAGTCTATTGTTATTGTTGGCTTGAAGCACTGTCACAGACTGGAAAATAACAGACATATAAAATTAAGGAATTATTCCTAGCACAGATATTGGCAAAAAAAGGGCAAAATTACCTCAAAAGCTGATCATTTGTGTTAAGCACCACAAGCTCCATTTTCAAATATGATTGTAATCATTATTGCTCCTTTACATCTTCAACTCCGGATCCCAAAGTTTTTTTCCCTCTCTTCTTTCCTATTCATCCCAGATACAAGCACTGAGGTCTTTGGCGGGTGGTGATGAACATGGAGTGCATTCAGCCACCCCCTGATGTGTCTGACTCTGGCCATAATAGCATGAGCTCCCTCAGCAGCCCTTAGTAAAGGAAGCCTTGATGGGGAACCTGGTCATCACTTTGAGAATCCAAATGGGAAACAAACATGAAGGAGCTTGTCATACTTTTTAAAAGTGCAGACAGTTCTTCCATAAAGGAGCCCTACTTCTCTACAGCCCATTTTGGCATATTCTCCTCTTCATGACAGAAACTGTGCAAGCTCCACCATCTGGGCACCCTCCTCAGGATCATCTACTGGTCAGCTTTTCTAAGCATACTGTTGAGTTGCCTATCAGAGCCTTTACTGGGTGGAACAAAGGGATACCGGTGGGATTTCTTCAGCCTTTGAGACACAACAAAGAGCAATTTTGTCATTCGTTTAAACTCCCCACAATTCAGGTAGCTCTGCTAGGTGCCTCAGACTCTTATGCCTTGCATGGCCATGGTTGGCAGCTTTTATCTATTTTTCCATGCTGACTGGAATCTCTAGTTGATCTTGAGACCAGTGGTTACGGGAGATCTCTCTTCAGACCATTTCCCCAGGCATAGTATATGATTGTGGTACCAAGTAGGGAAAGGGCAGGGAGCATTTAAGGTAAGCTTTTTGCATTAGCAGTATGTCACTTCAATAGCTGGAGTCAGACAGTGGGAGAGAAAACGCTTTAGAGGAGAGCAGATGAATTAATCTGCCTGCAACCTTTACTGAGCAGCAGACAAATGTGTCTATTTTACCTTATCCCTGTATGACATAGTGTTTCTAATGAAGACACTGCATTTTTGGAACTGCTACGGCTGAAGAGTGATGTGCCAGTTCTCCCTACTTGAAATGCCCTGCAATCATTCACATTTGAGATTTATGGAATCCTGGTTACAGTTTTATTGTCCTGGGAAAATCCCAGGTCTGTCAGTTATAAAGATATTGTTTCATTAATGAGTACATCTCCAGAAATGGAAAAAACATCTAGAATTTTTGTTTATTTTAAGATTTAACTACCTTATCTTTTAAAAATTACTTGTGAGGCCAGGCTGATGGATTGGTACAGCAAAGCTGGTAGCTGCAGAAGGTCACCAGAATTGGGCATTTTCTATTCTATGTAATACTCTAACCCATAGCTTGAAATATTGGTAAGTTTGTGAAGCTTTTCGCTTGGAGGAACTGTCAAGACCTGTTTGCCTCTGTTTACATCTTGGAGGGTTTCTGAGGGTGTTCCTTGTCTCTGGAATCTCTGTTTCAAAGGAGCATTGCAAGTCTCTATTTGCAAGTATTCATTTGAACCTACACTGGATCTCTTTGGTGTCCTCTCACATCGCATGGCAAAATCTTGGGCAAGAAAAGACGATCCTGATATCACGTTGTCATCAGAAAAATGTAAGTAAAATATTTGAAAGTGTAAAAGGGAAATTTTAGTGAACAATTTAATGGCTATGTGGCCTCCACAGGCACCATGTGTGGGCCTACTCTGAAATGCAGAAGTCTACAGCTGACAGGGATAAAACAAGGAAAATGAGAACTGAGTATTTTGAATTCAGAATTAGAGTGGAGACATAGGGAAGAAAAAATGGAAGTAATACAACTGAAAGGATTTTGAAATTTCTCATACACACTCAGGTGGTCCCAGATTGCCACACCCTTTTACTCTCTTGACTTTACATCTAAACATCTAGTTTTAATGGTGCCTGTATCTCACCTAGATGTAGGTAGGATTGAGCAGCCCTTTCTGGCTGTCCAAAGACATCCTTGCCTTGTATAATATAAATATGGATCTTTTTGGCAGATGAACAGTCAGAAGTTATGGTAAGCTCAGATGTAATAATGGTGTGGGTGTGGGTATCTATGTTATTTGAAAAATAATATATGGCCACTGATTGAAAGCAGAGAAATATATCTGACAAAGAAGGCAAAGATCAAGTTGTGTAAAATGAATATTTTAATGAACATAGTATGAATATATCAGACGTTATCAGAACCACAGAATATTCTGACAAGGATCTTGAAGTCCAACTCTTAAATGAATGGCCTCTACCAGGATCAAACCCACGACTTTGGTGTTATTTAGCACCATGCTCAGACCAATGTACACGAGCAGACAACCACAGCATTTACAATTGTCATTCTGGATTTTAGCTCACCGTAAAGTATGATCTTAACTTGTCCTTATTTCTGCATTTGCTAGATCTTTTTAGTACTTGACACAATTAGCACTGCTTTCTGTGGAGCTGAGGTGATACAGCAGTCAAGCAATTTTTAATTTACCCAAAGCCCACCTCCAAAACAGCACATTTTCTCTGCTGGTACTTGATATCCTCATGCTAACTGCTTCTGCATGTGAGACTTCTATTTCTGACCTTAGGCAAACACCAGTGCCAAGACACTCTTGTGTTGCATTGTGCCTTTCATCTTGATGCTGTAAAATCTGTATGACAGAGGTGACAGAAAGAAAGAGAAGAAAAAAATATTTTGAAACAATAGAGAAAGCGGAAAATGATAATTTCAAAAGAGATTAAGGTCAGAAGAGAAGTGGGCACAGATAAAAATACCAACAGTGAGCCATTGAACCAAAACTTTTAGGGGTTATTCAGCAAATTGGCTGTTCAGAAATATGTTTCAGTTTCACATGAAAAGTGACTTTGAAATAATTTTTGTAAAGCAGCCTGTTGAGTTACACTGCATATTTTTTACTTTTTTGGGAGTGGACAAGAGTTCTGCTTGAGCCAACAGGAAAAATATTGCTGCAAAAGAGGGAAGAAGGATGGCAACAAACAGCAGCAGCACTTGTAGAAATGCACTGGGTAAAGAAAGACAACAGGACTGATACAAGGACATGGTCTACGGGCAATTTTAATGCTATCAATACTTATCTGGTAGTTCTTTTTTAGCAATTAAGAGATCTGAGGAAAAGGCACTAGAGTACTTAAGTATCAGTCCCATGAACCGATAGATGTGAAGCCATGCTGCTCTTCCTGTGAGGTCAAAATCCAGACAAAGAATAAATGAACACCACTGGAGAAACCTGCTTAACCAGCTGCACTGGTCAAGGACCAGCTGGGGTAGGTCCCAGCCGAGGAAATTCAATTTTTCTAGATTTACAAGTCTGGATGAAGCCCCTTTTCCCATATATCAAATCTAAATGTCTACACAGCAATATTTTTCTGCACATACATATCTAAGACAATTATTTTTTATCACTTAAAAATCTACTGAAGTTTCTCTCCATTGAATCAAAAATATGCATATGGAATATCTATTCCTATTAATAATCTTTGTATTGTATATCCTAGTAGATAAGTGGTTTGTACACATTGATTAGTAACTATTTGTTAATTATAAGTCTAAAAGTCTTATAAAGTCTAAAATTATGTCTTTGAAATGGCTCTGAAAATACAGTATCTACCACATGAGAAAAAAAAAGTAATATAGAACAATTTTCAAAAATATTTTCTGCAATTAAAAATTGCATGTTGAAACAGAGCCATTTTAGAATAAATACATCAATACATTCAATAAATACTAGGCAATCATTTGTGATGTAATTAGAAATCAGAGAAAAATTCATTCATATCTTAGTTATTCTAATTGCTTGGTAAGATGTTTGCAGGTTGTTGGGTTAAGATAAATACTGCTAATGTGTACTGGAAAATTGCGCTTTTACCAGTTGAAGAAGACAACAACTCTGCAGAGTCCTCTCAAAGGTCATGTGCAACTGACTAAAGCTGGGACACGGACAAATCTGTGACTATATATTTGCTTTTGCACTGTGATGTCTAAATCCTGTCTCCAAATGGTTCCGTTTATTTCTTGATAGTAACAGTTGTCACAAAAACTTTATACTGAGTAGATGAGATCTTCTTTGGTCAAATGTTCTTAGGCCATCTGCTTAGCCTGTCATATTCTAAAGGCATCAACTCATTTTGTCCTGTCATAGTTCACTTCCAGTGCTAGCTGTGGGGTAACCCTATACTTGTACTTTAAATGGTTGTCATTACCTTATCATGGTTATAATTTCTGTAATTATTTGGGAGGTTGTTTTATTCTAGATGTCTTAATTGTAAAGTATGTGAAAAATAGGTTCTGATTGGATTTTTTTTCTTGCTTTATTTCTGCCTCCTGTGGTAGCACAGTTTCTACTACAAGACAATTATTTTCTGGTCAGAAACTCTTACCTCCTCCTTCACATTCTATTTAACTTTAAAACCAGCTGGGACTTTAGGCTTGTTCTTAAGTTCAACATCTTGTCATATACTCAAGTACACTTTGATTGATACAGATACAGGGTTCATGTAACCATACAAGAAAAACATTATAGACTTGTGGAGAGGCAATTGTCATCAGCAAGCCGATGTACCTGGTCTGAGATGAAATTCCAGATCAAAATGCGTATTTTCTTTTTGCTTTTTGACAGAGAGTAGTACTTGACAGGTTTCTGGTTCTTCAGAAGTCTCTTGATGGCTGGAAGAAGTGACAGCCCTCAGATCGGAATGACGTGCAACAGGCTACTGTGTTCTTGTACAAATCAAAGCATTCTTTCAAACTTGAACCCTCTTTTCTGAGTTGGGAAAAGTATATGGAAAAAATGATTGTTAAAGTTTAAGTAGCACAGATGACTGTTAAATATTCAGGTTAGGATGCACTGTACAAGAGTCTTAAGCTGACAAAGTTGGTCTGAATATCTTTAAGGAGATAGCAAGAAGGAAAATGGGGTCTTGTGTGTTTGACAATACATTGTTAGTAACATAAGCAGTTTCTCAGATATTTCTTTGACAACTTTGAAAGGACTAAAAATTTGAAGACTTTCTCTCCTGCAATATCACATTTAGTCAAATGACAGGCAATATTTTTAAAATCATGAATAATTTCGAGATGAAAATGGTTACCTTTTCCCAGGGTGCAGAATGGAAAATATTTTTTTAGTTAAGAAAAGAGATTTAGTCAACTTTTTTTTAAATGTTGGGGAAAAATAACCTAGTATTTCCTGCCATCCATAAGAGAATTTTCAATAACTACTGAATTATTTTCAGCTAACTTATCTTAATCAATCTAATATGTTGGAGTACACTGATAAACGTACTATATAGATTCTCTATTTTTATTTGCTAAATAATAAGAAGCATGGCTTTTAGTTCTCTGCTACTGTGTTATTTTGATCAAGAGAGCATGTCAAAATGTACAGACACATAGTTTGTGGTTTGTGAAAATGATGTCACAAAATGCACTAATCACACTTGGCTTCAGCTGCTGCTACTTGTTCAGTACCTCGCCAAAGAAGCCTTGTAGCCTGCAGGCCAGGGATTGTGAGGGATCTGTCCCAGGGTCCAGCCTTTAGAAGCACCAATATAGGAGTTTTACCCTGCTTTATAGCAGCTGGATGTTGTTGAGTTGTGAGAGAGTACATTAGCTAACTCTATGGAAGACAAGAAAAGTTAAATCTGACAGAAGTAGCATTATTGATGGAGAGAAAAAAAAAAAAGGAAAAGTTGTGCTCTCATAAGCTATATGCAATCCTGCTTGCAAAGACTCTGTCTGTGGTAAATGATACCCAAGTAAAAGTAATTCAATGGGGAAGTGAACATTTTAATCATCCTGGCACGAATCTGGGATGATAGCTGACAATACTGAAACATTTTTCTTTACGGATGTTGCAGTGGTCTTTTAGTGCAGGAGTTTCTTTCTATTTATTTGGACTCTAGTTGCAGCACTCCAGTTTGGAGTTTGGTGAGAAACTGAAATGGAATGTATTGGTGGTGGTATGAATTATGACCGCTATATTTGAATAAAGCTTTAGGATCAGCTCTGAAATTAACTTGCTGACAGAGATGAAATATTCCCTTAGCTGGTGTCTCTTCTGTATCTGGCTACAAGAGGAAGAAATTTTGTGGGATATGGGGATAAATTTGCCCATCTGAATTAAGTAACCACATACCCATTTGGATACAGGTGGAACAGGTCAGGCCTTTCTTCCTAATTCGGACAATAAGCATGGAACAAGGAGTGCAAAGCAGCTGTATGAAGTACTGTAGCAAATAACCTGATTATATCAAATGGGGGGGATTGGAGTTACTTAAAGGATTGGCTAAACAAATCTTGTTTTTGTATCTTCTTTATTGGTAGTTTAAAAAGGTTCAATTAACCTGATATAACTGGCAGGAAATTATCACTTGGATTATTTTCATTCCTTATAAGAAAGGTTGCAATGAAATTTAGGGGTTTTTTCTTAGGTTTTGTTGTTGTTATTGTTGCTGTTTATTGTTTGTTGTTGTTTTTTTGGTGGTTTTCGTTTGGGTTGTTTTGGGCTTTTTTTTTTTTGTTTTTCGAGGTTTTTGATTGTTTTTTGGTTTGTTTTTTTGGGATTTTTTTTGGGAGTTGTGTTTTGGTTTTAGTTTTTTTGTTTTTAGGGTTTTTTTCCAGTTAGTACAAATTTGGTTTGAGACATGCAAAAAAACTGGAAGTCATTCATTGGTATGGTCACACATGAGAACGTAATGCTTGAAATTTTTTTACCATAACTATGGATAGTGAGCTGCTAATTCCACTTTTCAGAGTCCAAGGAAAATGCTTTGAGATTTTTTGAATTTTGGTTTTGAAACTGTGAAGGTAATTAGCAATCAAGTATCCTGCTAGTTCATAACATATCAGTAAGAACTTTGGTTTATGACTTCTGTGCTATTTTCTCTCAAAGTACCTCAGCTCTTATTATTTGGGATCAAGACTGGCTCATAATAATGTCTGGAATTTGGTTTTTGGTGATGACTTGTGCCTGTTGCATTATGTGTAACACAGTCTCCTTGTAAATCAGAGTCCCATCTTTAGTAATTACATTTGACCAACTTCCTGAAGATATTTTGAAATCTAGGATTTAAATGGTAAATGCTGTCATTACTAAGGAGCAGTAGTTAACCATAATTTCTCTAATTGAAATAATATATATATAATAGTATGAAAATATTGATTTTTTTTTAATGTGAGACACAGGAGGGTGTAACGTCATCATTTTTTCACTAGCATTTAACAGGTTTTTCTAGGAACCTGGGGCATTGGGTGGGAAGCTGAAAAAAAAATAAAATGTCAGTTTTTACATACCGAATTCCCCAAGTCAAAACTGATTCAGATGTCTTATACTCATCTCCCCAGGTGAGAGGAGATTGTCTCCACCAAAGTGTCAAAAGCACTGAAAAGAGCTAATTTTACTGGGTCTGCTTTATGTGTGAAATAAAATGTTCCACATTGCCCTGTTTAACAGTACTGAGACAATGCCCATCTGTTCTAGCAATGGGGATCTCTCTGATGGAATGTCTCCCCTTATTCAACATACTTAAACATCATGTGGAGTCTGGATTCTTATTGTAACTGGTAAACAATAATATTTTATAAAGCTCTGAGGATAAGATTAAAATGTTGTTATAATAGCAAAGTTTGATTTAAACAATTCTGATTTCCTGAGAGGGCTCTTGATATAATAATCTTGTGTGATACAAACCCTGACAGAGACTGTAGAAAAAAGTTGTTATTTCTCAAATATTACTTTCTAATTAGTCAACAAGAACAATTAGGAAATGCTTCAGGTAACTTTAATCTCTCTGCCTGGCTACACATTGTTGATTTTTTATGCCAACAAATACATACTGATATTTTAAAACAGATCTCTGTATGCTAATTTTCTTATTTCCCCATCTGAAAGGCTATAGCTTCCTGACTGTTAATTCCCTTTGACAGTGAATGGTTTTGTTTCTTATTCACCTCAAAATAATGTATTGTTACGAAGGGATTTATAATAAACAGTATCTAGGAAAAAACTATGATGTTGATCAGTTTTGACAACTAAAAATGCATTATTAATGGAATAATAACATTGGAAGCATCTTGAAAAGAAGCTGATTTTGAGGAGTTTATTTTTCTCTTCAGACTGAAATTCATTCTTCTAGTTTAGAGATACTTCTGGGTGGACAGGTCATTACAGAGAAGAATGCCAAAATTATTGCATGTTAGGAAGCCTTGTGATGCTGCCTGTCAAATATAGAATGATAGGTACACTTAAAATAAAGTCAGATACATTATTCCCATTAAAATCCACTTTTACAATATCTGGTTTGACATATAGAATAGATATTTTAAGTGGGTATATATGTCAGAAAGTGAAATTGCCTTAACTGCTTGATTTTACTTAATGGCTGTTGATGAAAGATACCATTTCTTTTTCCTCTGTGCACTGTCACATATGAATATAAATACTGGAACAAATATTTGAATAACAATGCAGCTCAGTGCATCTCTCTGGCATTTTTGCTATTGAAGTAAATGTAAAGCTAAATCTTGAAGTGAAACTACATGTTAATTCATCCTCTCCAGCTGCAGCAGAGGACAAGCAGTAATATAAATTTGCAATATGCTTACTCATACATTTAAGGTATAGTATCCTTGATATTATTTGCATACATAAGCCAGTATTTAAACCTCATATTTTCAGTCAGGGTGAATTTTAAGCCATAGTTGTTAAACAATTCTCTAAAAATATTTATGCCAATAGCCAAATTATGATGTCTTACTGGCTGTTCTCTAGGAAGACCAGTTTACCATCATTATTGGATTTTATATTAATTATAGTATGTACTTTATTGAATTTGCTGAAGTGCTTTACTGGATATTCTCCAAACTCTAACAGCCAAATGAAATTATATAAAAAGGATCAGCTGTATTTAAGGGCATGTGAAAGTGCTTTAGAGACTGGTTATAATTAAAGAGGTTGTAAACCAACACACAGAGTGCAAATGTCACTGCATACTCAATCTTCCTTACTTACATAATTGGAAGAAATTTAACAAGAATGACTCAGTAAAATATGATAAAAAAGCTTGATACAGAATACACCCAAAACCTCTAATAAACATCTTTGCAGTTTTAAGTAATAGAAAGTGATGTCTATGACATTTCTCACAAAATAACTGTGCATGAAATGCTTCCCAAAATGCGCTTAACATTGCACATTGGATGAGAATAAACAAGTTCAATAGATTAAAGGTGATGAGGCTGAGAAAGATGAGAAAGCAAATTTTAACCTCTTTCTTTAAAGCTCTCGGGCCTGACTTCTCTATGTGCCCTAATGAGTAAGAATGTGTTTAAAAAGAAAAGGAATGATAGTCATACATCATTGCTGCTTTATCCAGCATCTTGTACAGCTGAGATATGAATCTGTTCCTAAGAGGAGATGGGATAGCCAGTGGAGAAAGCAGATTGCCAGGAGGGACAGAATTAAGGATGGGGGATCCTAGCAGAAAAACAAAGTATAAAATTTAAATTTAAGAGTTAATTTGCACAAATTTTCAGGGAAAGGCTACTTGAACTAAACTATGAGGATCTTTATCACTGGGTTACTTCAAAGGCAAATACCTGCTTTTCTGTTTGATATGTAGGTAAATCAGAAAGAGAAGGCTTAACTCTTTTCTGCTGAAGTCTCCTGGTATCATTAAAACTACATGTCTAATTGAAAGTACTTACTGTTTTAACAATTTATTTTAATACTAACAAAACATAAATTCTAGTGTATTTCCCAGGAAAACCAAAATAATTATTGTGAGAAAAAAAGTTGGTTCAAGGTATATTCCAGTTTATTTTTATTTTCTATTAAATTTTGGATGTATTTTCTTCAAAAAGAGCTCATTCATTATCTCTTTTAAAAAATGTATTTTATCATAAAATATCATAAATTTATATTTTCACAACTGAATTAAAATCAAGGTTCTTTTGTTCTTCTGTATTATGGTAAGAAAAAGAAATCAGATTCAGCATGTTGTGCTCTCACACTATACTAGCAAAGCCTGGACACAAAATATTCTACAAATTGGTAGAAATGTTAAGAAAATTATCTTCCACAGCCGTAACTATGAATATCTGAAGATGATTAACAGGTTCAACCAGTTGAAAAAAACCAAAAATTCTGTGATACTTGTCTACAAGAGAAAATAAAGGCTTAGGTCCATACATGAAATATAAAATGCTCACTTAGGTGATGACAAATAATGCAGTTGTTTGTTAGAGGAAGAGTTTATTACAACAAAAAGTGTTGCAATTAAAAAATGTGGACTATCTAATACTTTGAAAAGTAAAATTATTGTTAAAATAATATTAATGATATTGTTAAAATTTTGGTTTGTCTCATTACATAGGCAACACTTAATAATCGTAGAATGCACTTACAGATGAGATGACAAGAAGTTTATTCAGAATCTACACTTGTCCCTCTGCACTTACAGGTGATTTCAATAAATATTTATATTCATTCTAAAAGCTTAATTTCCATTGTATCTCCAAGAAAAGCTGGATAAAAATTTCAGAATTTTTCATAGAATCATTTAGGTTGGAAAAGACCTTTTGGATCATCAGTTCAACCATTAAGTCCACCACTAAACCATGCCCTTTGGTGCCAACTCTACACGTCTTTTAAATACCTCCAGGGACGGTGACTCAACCATTTCCCTGGGTAACCTCTTCCAGTGCTTGACAACACCTTTGGTGAAGAAATTTTTCCTAATATGCAATCTAACCCACCCTTCCCTGGCTCAACATATTCAATAAGGAGGGAGATTCTCCTTAGCTTTTCTTTTCATGCTGATTTATTCATAGAAATATCTTTTTTGTCTTTTACAGCAGTGTGCAGGATAAGCTCTAGGTGGGATTTGGCCCTTCTAATTTTCTTCCTGTGTAACATCAAAATATCCCTGAAGTCCTCCACAGCTGCCTGCCCCTTCTTCCAAATGTGATAAACACTTTTTTTTCCTCCCTCAATTTTAGTCATAGCTCTCTGTTCAGCTAGGCTCTTCTTCTTTCCCCATGGCTCATCTTTCAGCATGCGGGGACAGCTTGCTCCTGTACCTTTAAGAGTTCCTTTTAGAGGAATGCACAACCTTCCAGGACTCTTGCTCTTCAGGACTGCTTCCCAAGCGACTTTCCAAACCAGTGTTCCAAATAGACCAATGTCTGCAGTCTGGAAGCCCAAAGTGGCAGTCCTGCTTGTACTCCTCCTTACTTTTGCAAGAATCAAAACTTGGATCATTTCATGATCACTGTGCCCAAGACAGGCTCCAACTATTCTGTCCCCCACAAGTCCTTCTCTGCTCACAAACAGGTCCAGCTGGGCTCTTTCCCTAGTTGACTCTCTCACCAGCTCTGTGAGGAAGTTATCTTCTGGACACTCCAGGAACCTACTAGACTTTTTCCTCTGTGCTGTATCTTATTTCCAATAGACATCTAGTAAGTTGTCTGAATATACGTGTATTTCACTAATATTCTTCTGTAGAAAATGCAAAACGATGTTCCTGAATATGTGTGGGTCAGATTACTGTATGTCCAGTTACCAGTTTACAATACACAATCCCCCACTTCTTTGTGCCAATCCTGGTGTGCAGACAAATAGGCAAATCCCATGGGCTGAAAATTTGGCCTTGAATACATTGGTAAATCCCATGGGCTGAAAATTTGGCCACCATGAATACATGGTGAATAATAAGCTCTATGAAGTATTTATAGTTCTTTAACCAATAATGAATAATGACAAGTTTCAATATTATGTTCCTTTTATTTGAAAAACGCTACAATTCAGTTAATTTTTCTCATTTGGATAATGTTAAATAGCCAATGAATTTGATCACTTTATGGCCATACCTAATGCCAAACAGACATAAATGTCATTAAGGGACAAAAGTGAAAGTCTAGAGATGTGAATTCTATTTTCAGCTCTACATAGGCTCTTTGTGTGACCTGGGTGAGTTTAGATTTGTAAGGATTGAGTACAAATATCTCTGTTGTATCATTTCTTTAATTAATTAGTGATAATGCTCTTTTGTATTTTCACAGGGTTACTATTTAGTTTCCTTAAAGAGTGTTTGTAAATGATTTTGACTTTTGCAGTTGATTTTTTTAAAAACATAAATTTGAAAATTAAAAACATGCAACAAAACCCAAACTGTATAACATTAAAGTATTACAGAAGATCTAAAATATTAATAAAACAGGCTTCTGTAACTTATGCCAAAAACAATAAACAAAAGTAAATGTTTTCTTGTTATGTTAGTGGGATATGTTGCACATTTCACTTGCAGTTCATCACATCTTGCTTGAGAAGACATCATAAACAATGCTCCCTCTGCAAGTTGTGTATTTCTTTATCCCCTCTTTCACCATCTTGTCTTTTGCTCTATGCAATACATATGCATATCCATACAAAGATATGTTAATAAATATATTGAGATTTCGTTAAGAAAAATATGTTGAGGAAACATAAATATTTAACTGATACTGGGAAAAGAAAAAGTTGCCTATGCAGTCTTAATTTTGCCCCATTTTCTCAGTGAATTATGAGGGAATTAAATTTCAAGGTCATCTTGCCTTTCTCAAGAATAAAATATAAAATCATATCCGTTTTTTCTGCCGAGGTAAATATTGAGAACCACGCAGTACTTAATACAAGCACATATTTAAATTGTAGTTTCAAAATATGCCACAGATTAAATACAAAGGTGCAGAAATATTTTTGCTGGTCTAATTTATTGATTTCTGCAATTAGATACAAGTCTTCTCCCCACCTTAGTCTAAGGAACTCAATATTGGTTGTTATCAAAAGTTATGTAGCATTAGATATAATATATCTAAAGTATTAGCAGACATGTTGAGAAAATAGAGTTAATAAATTTTGGCTGTTCTGATTCTACCTTAGGTGTTTTGTACCCTACTGAGATTGTAAAATTTAAAAACTGCTCTGTGACATGTAGAGCATGAGCAAGTAGAATCAGCATAACCAGTTGTGTATTGAACTAACTTACTCTTCACAGCCACACCATGGGGGAAAGGTTGAGGATGTTATAATTATCATGGAAGTTCAACTAACAAACCATATTCAGCCAGTCACATGGTGACATCCAGGTCTGCCTTCCTAGAAGAGAAATGTGCATGAACCATCACAAAAAAGAAAAAAATCAGTTGAAAATAAAAAAGACAGAAAAAAATATGCAGAAGATACATTTTAGTCAGAGAAATGCTGCATGCATACATGAAGTTACATGCAGCATTCATGCATTGAAACCTTCTCCATATCTGAGTGCTTTTGTCTTCCTCTGCTAATCACCATCTCTAAGGATTTATTTCTACATTTGAAGCCTACATGGAGATTCTAACAGCTAACATCTTTCACTTTCAACCTGTTGCATGAATAACTCTTCCATGCCTTTAAGTCTGACATTTTCCTCCAGTATCATACTGGTCTGAAGTCCATCCTGGGAAAAATTTCAGCCATGACCCAGTAAAAGTTTTCCTGTGCATGTACACAGCACAGTTTTAAAATCTGAATGCCACACTGCTCTTCTGGGGTTACAAACAAGAGCTTTTTACAGGTGAGGAGGGAATACTTCTACCTTCCTACATGCAACTGGAACTCACTTCTTCCCCTGAGAGGGGAGAGTGAAAGAGATAATATTGTAATGCTGCTTTCCAGTAGAGAAAACTGGTTTTGGAAGTGCATCTTTGGATGTCTGTGAGAGAGAGCGAGAAAGAAAGAAAGAAAGAAAGAAAGAAAGAAAGAAAGAAAGAAAGAAAGAAAGAAAGAAAGAAAGAAAGAAAGAAAGAAAGAAAGAAAGAAAGAAAGAAAGAAAGAAAGAAAGAAAGAAAGAAAGAAAGAAAGAAAGAAAGAAAGAAAGAAAGAAAGAAAGAAAGAAAGAAAGAAAGAAAGAAAGAAAGAAAGAAAGAAAGAAAGAAAAAGAAATACCAGTAAATATAATAGACAACCATGTAAGAAATGTAAAGGTTATACTGAAGTCAATGTTTTCTAAGCCTGTCTATGTAAGGCATGCAGTATTCAGAGACAAGACTAGTTCACTGCTGTTGATCAGATAAATGTTACAATTGACCTAGTTAGAGGAAAGACAAATTGTCAGGCAATTCCTAACTCCATTAATGGGTTAATAATTTTAGTATGCTATTCTTTTTTGAAAAGGCTTATTTAAATGTTTATCAGTTGTGCAAAGTGGAGCAGCACTGGAGATTCGCAAGGGAGAACTGATCATTGCCTATGCATGGAAGCGTTGTAGGAAGATTAAAATAACATTGAGTATATTCTGTAAATGAAGGAGAGAACTAAAAGAAGCCTCCAGAGTCCATTATAAATTTTAATAATACATCAAGGTAATGTAACTGAATAACCGATCTCTGAGGGAAGAAACACAACATTTGGCTAATATTACAATTTAAATTATGAAAACAAAAAGAGCTTTTAGTTAATCTTGTCTTTCTGCTTTTATTCTTGAGGCTCTTTTTTATTTTCCCTGAATCCAAAACACCATGTAAACAAATAAAAGTACGGGAGAAAATAAACAGTTTGGCATCTCAGTAGATTAATTAATGCGCTTCAGCCTTGGCACCAGTAGGCGAAAATTATGTGCATAAATAATATCACTAATTAAAAAGATGCAGATTAACATGCAAATAATGTTAATGAGGATCTGCAATTCCAGAGTGGATTCGCATAACATCAACAATTTAATGGGTTGGAAGGCTTGTGTTTGCATTACATTAATAAATTTCAAAGACCTTGCATAAAAAAGTTCTGTTGGAGCCTCTGTTTCCCACTTGTGAGTTGTAAATTCTGTGGGCAGTAGCAAACGCTCATCGGCAGATGCCAAAGTCATTATCTCAAAGACTGTTGAGATGGTGCCATGTGCCAGTGTGACCAGCTGTTGGGAACTGGGCAGTAGGCACTGCACTGTGCCAATTATTCATATTATTTGGGTAGTCTTGATATTTATTTAAACTGATTAATATTTTGTGCTCTGCATCTTGATCTGGAGGGAAATCATTTTAAGCAAGCAAAGTTTTAAAAAAATCTTATTAGCCTTTGATGTGTCATGGATGGTTGAATGCATAATGGAATTGATTAAGCAGACATCATTTCTAACCATAGGCAAAAACAATATAAGATGTCTTTAATGATGTCATATAATGTTGAGATTAAATATCATAGGATCAAACTCCAAATGAATTGTAATAACCCAGATTTTACTGAAAAATGAGAGCCATTATACTGCAGTATCCTTTTTTGCTTCTGAATTGAGGAACACTCCTCTGAGGACACTACTTACAGAAAGAGCGAAGGTTAAGAAAGATTAGAGAAAACTCTTTTTTGAATGCCATGTAACTCTTCATAATTTTCTTTCCTATTCTATGATAATCATTATCTGTTCCACACCCAGCCATTCCACTGTGGCTTTGAGACCCGCAACACATGGGACAAAGCAATTTCCTGAAGGCAGACCCAGACAACATGCTAGAATTATCCATCTGTGTAAGCTCTGTCTGAATGATTCAGTAATCTGAGTTTGCTCTTGTGTATGTTGAATAAGGCTATTAGCTGCAAAAGGCAGTAGAAACAAGAGCAAAACTTTCACCAACATAAAATGTTTCTTTGCTGACCTAAGACTTAACAAATTAAGACAAGTATAATTCTGTATTTATACCTTTATCTGCCTCTCAAAGCAGTATGTAGACATTAAAATTGTTAGCTAAGAAAAATTTGTAACATCCTTTAAAGATGAAGAGATTCAGAATAAGCACTTTGCAAGAGCTAAAAAAGAGTTGCTTAATGGGTACCATGTAAATACATGATATTTAGCTTTCAGGCTAATCTTGGAACAAGGGAGTACTTTTCAAATTCAAAATAGTGTATGGAAAAGTTAGTCATGTGTATTTACACATCAATAAAGAATTATTGTAGCTTTAAATCTGTATTCAATTATGAAGTAACACTATTTTGGCGGCAGATTTTGTGTGGATGAACCCTAGTTATTTCAATATCTGCTAAATATACTCAGTTACAGAATCAATATAATGCTCAAGGTCAACTGATATTTATCCAACCTGATAAATAGATATCAAATAAAATATTTTCAGAAAGATTGTTAAAATGCCTCTTATTATGTTTACAATACGACTGAAACTAAAACCCTCAGAAAGGCTGAGCAGTATCTTGAGCTTCCATTCACGACATACATTCTTGAGTACAAAAGTGAACAATTCAACATGAACATTTGACAGATGTTTGAGGAATTCAGTTTGCTTTCCAGGGAAAAGGGAAAAACACACTTTGAAAGATTCAAAGTTGTGAAATTGAGAAGTCTGTACTTTGGTTCTTTTTGATAACTGCATGAAATGAAAATGAAAATACCAGAAAATAATAACCCATGCCTTCCTTGTCCTCCAATCTCAGCTGGTAAATCTGCAACACATTGGGTACCAATGCATTTCAGTGCTTCCCAATCAGCCTCTATCCCCTAACTCCCTCAGACAGAAATTAGACTTATACTCGCTTGTGCAACTTTAAAGCAAACAAGCAAAGCAGAGCAAGTCCTAAAAATGTTTCCTTAATCTGAGGTGCTGTCTTTCTTTCCTCTTTACTACTGCTGTCACTGGACCAAGTACAGCTTAGTTAATAGCTGGATTGCTTATGGGATATGCCTCAACACTTCCTTAGAAAGATTTAGCGTAAAAGTGTGAATAAGGCTTAGTCTTCATGAAGTTATTTGCCCCTTGTACTTTGTTTTTAGAATGCCCCAGGGATCTACTGGATGCCATTAAGGTTCTTTCATGGTATACAGTGTGAATGCACTGTCTCAACATGGCACACAGACCTGGTCTTTCTTTGGCTGCTGGAAATTTTGGAACCACTGGTGGAACTTCTTCTTCCTTTTTTTTTTAATTTGAAATTGCTGTCTGAACTGACACCCTCAGAACAGATGTGTCACACTCCAGTTTTTACCAGTTTACTTTTCCTACAACCTGTTTAAACTACCTTCCCAACTCCCCATTAAGTGTGATTCAAATTCCCCTGCAAGTACTCCTCAGGAGTAAGTATATTCTCATCAACATATATAGATTTTTTCTGTTTTCTGCTTTACTGATAGTTCTTGTGTTCATGTCTATGTCCTCCTGGACTCTAAAAAGAGTTTCATAGAAAACCAATAGTGATGTTTGTATCTGCTTGGCTATAAAAATATTACTTTAAATATGTTATATGTGTTTGTAAATCCATGGTCAGAGAAACAAACACCACTACTTTTACTGAAGGAATATCAAAGCAGCCAAGATAAGGTCAGATATCAGGAAATGGTAGAATGCAAATAAAGCGAAACATTATCTCTGCCACTTCAACTATGATATTTTTGTTATTTCTGCTCTGTAGTTAAAATACATACATATCCATAATATAAATAAAATATTAACAGTCTGGCATAAGTCTGAGAATAACAGTCTTTACTGTAGTCAAACTAATTGCAAAGACACATGGAGTATTCCATGCAGTCTTCCATTTTTTAAATTAATATAATACAGCTATGTAATGGTTAATAGCTTCATAATAGGTGATCATCTTATTGTTGCATTGCAAGGGCAATAATACTCAAGCAACAGGAATAAATCCATAAAATCTTAAATATTTATCCCTAAAAAATGAGCTCATGTTATGTGTCTAAAGTCTCTGTCCAAGCCATGCCGTTGAACATGGAAATGGATAAAGAGGTAGGTCTAAACCATTTTTCTTCTGTTCATAGGGCAGAGTTGACTTAAATATGAATCAAGTCTCACAAACAGGTGCTTGAATGTACCTAGGTAGGTCTGACTTCCTAGTGTCCAGTCCACTAGACAAGGACTGCAACATTTGGATTTCTGTACCCATTCTTCTTGTGCTACATAATTACTCAGAGCAGTAGGCTCTTACAATATTGAGTAATAAATTAATAAATGTAAAGTATCAGTTTATAAATAAATAAATTGGTCAATAAATGTTAAGTGATGTGGTTAAATGAAAATTTTATTTCATTTATACCTGCATTCTTCCAGTATCTAAAACAAGTATTGCCACTCTAGAAAGGGACATACATATCAATCTCTAGAACTTCAGTCTAAACATTCAGCAGCAGTTAAGAAGATAAATCTAAATTTTAGGAAAGTGAAAGTAAAGACATAAACACAACACCAAGCAAGTACATTCTGAAACCGTGTCTTGAGTACTTTACACGGCTCCAGTCATCCGGTTTCAAAACAGCCATAAGAAAACTAGAGAAGTTAAAGAGCAGGCAGAAGTACCAAAATTCCTATAACACGAGAAACAAAATAGAATAAAGTAGGGTTCAGGTGGCTAAGTTGAGGTGTAAGAATGTTATAATCCTGAAAGATGTGACCATAATGAGTCAGTCATTCCCTAGCTCTGATAAGTACAAGAATTGGCCATAGTAGAGTTGCCAGTAAAATTAGCAGACAACTAAGTGAAGGAAGATTTTTTTGTACCACATGAAATGATGCAGTGTAATGTCTTGCCACAGAAGGTCAAATGTATAAATTGTTTCTGAAAGGCTCAGCACACTGCTAAGGGACAGGGCCATCTCAAATGCAAAGCCCTACAGTCTACATAGAGAACCCCATTCTAAAAAACTAAAACTTGAGCAATTTTTCTAGCTTGGAAGGCATGCCAGGCAAATTGAATCTATTTGTCTTATGCCTTCTGATCTTTAAGTATGTGCCACTGTACACTCTTCGAGGAAAGCATGAAAAAAATCATCCATGGTCATGGCATAGAATAAAACATATCACAAATTACTACAGAATGACTTAATTAGAGCAGCAAGGACAACTGCATCAAAACTATGAACTTCAAATTTGTTTATCAGGTTCATAAAAGTATTCCTATTTGTATAAGCCTAATACTTTAGAATTTAAATTTCTGTTGTATGTAAGCAGGAAGTTAAATAAGAAGACTATTATACCAAGGCACTGAGTGACTTATCCAACTAAGTATCACATTTTAAGTTAGCATAGGAAATAGATCCTTTTTTTCACAATAAAATCAAAACTGTAGAACAGAATATAGACTATAAATCCAGAATATAGAACCTAATGCATCAACTACAGAATGTAATATGCTGTGTATGAATTTGAGGGCAGGTTCCTATTGATGCTTCAGGTTTTAGATTTTTTATTTTTCAGATTCTGTACTGCTTTAGTGTGTAGTTCTGATCCTCATATTAGGGGATAGTAAACTTTCCTCACAGAATAGGTAGACAAAACAGTTCCTTCTCTAGCTGGGGACCAAGAACAAATGATCCAAATCTCAGGCCCAAGAGCATAAACAATGGCAGAATGAAGACAGAAGAACAAGAAGGATGGGACTCCATAACCAGAAGCTATAATTGGACAATTAACTCCAATATGCAAATGGACCAGAACTTATAAAAGTGTGAGAGACTGTGACTGGTCCTCCATTTTGGGTTCATCTTGGGTGTAGCCCTGGCCAGACTCTAGGTGTATCCCAAGACCCAAGGTGTATCCATTGAGGCCTTTTAATAAATACCTACTTTAGTCTTTAACTCTGTCTTGCCTCTGTTCTAGGTCAGCCTTCACAAGGCACAGTATTCATTGCCATAGATATATGAAAACAGGACTGGGGAGGCTCTGAGTGTTCACACCTTTATATGAAAGCAGAGGAAATTATATCTGTGTTATTCCTTGCAGGTGTTTGCATACCAATAATGAGAACCTTCAGAGATATATTCCGGTGCCTTAGTAATACTGAGTGTTTTCCTGGTGCCTAACCTAAACCTGCCTTGCCATAAAGTATTTTCATTGCTGTGTGTCTTATCTATGAGGCACAAGAAGAACAGTTTATTCGTTTCATCTCTATACTTCAACATAGCTGAACACCTATCACATCTCACCTTGGTTTCCTTTTTCTAGACTGAACAGTTCTGACACTTTCAATATCCTTGCTCTCCACTGTCTCAAAAGAAAACAAATATTGAAGCATTTAGAAGGGCACAAAATGTCTCTTTGTCAGAAGAAGAAGAAAAGCCCAGAGAAATGATCAGATACAACTCTACATCTCTAAATCACAGAGACTGTCGTGCTTTAGCACTTCCTCTGTGATAGGCAGTTCTGGGAAGCAACAGAGCTGCTCTTTCCCCCAGGAGAAACTCAGCAGTTAGGGTAGAAAATGTAGCAAAATGGGACTCATTGCTAAAGGTCCCTACTGCTTTGATTAAAACACTGGGGGCTGACAGGCTTTTGTCTGTGGTAAAGATCATACAGTTGCTCTCATCTATGAGATTTCAGCCAGTGGAAATAGAAAAATAAACCAAACCCACAACAAAACAAACAAAAGCCAGCACTCATTTCTGGGTGCTGATTAGTCATGACTAATGAGATACTAATAGAGGCTTGCTGTACCCTGCTACATGGGCAGACAGAAATTACTTCCTTTACTTACCCTCCACCCCATCCAGCTTAATCTTGTTGCTTGATACCCTTCCTCCACACATTCACTTGTGAAATGAAGCTACACAAAGAAAATCCCTATAAATCTCATATTTTCATGCATTATCCTTGTTCCCGAAAGAGGGGCAGAGCAGTTTTACTCTAGGTGTTCAAGAATATTTTTGGTTTACATTCTCCAGCTAGATTCTCCTGTTTAGATGTTAGAGCAGCTGCACAATGTGTAAGGTTTTCAGCCCCCTCCATGCCCCTAAGATGTGGTTATATGAAAGACAGCTGTGAGGTTTTGGATTGGGTAAATATACATCATATATACAGGTAGAGGTATATGGGTATATACAGATGGGTAGATAGAAATTCACATAACACACATGGTATATACAATATGTATATATGTATATCATACATGAGGAAAAAAGTTGCCCATTATTTGGTTTCAGCTCCTTCTTAAGGTTTCAGGGATGGAGTAAAAGGCAAATAAAAGTAGGGAAAATTGAAAGAGAAAAATGCTTGTCCCATTTCCTTTTAAAATGTAACTATACACAAATGCAAATCTTATTAAGCCAGAATTTTTGCATAAAACTATGCATTTAATTTTAAAAAATATATAGATACAAGAACTGTTACTAGATGCGAGCTCCCATTTCAGCTTCCTGGGAAACTTACAGTTCTGATTGCTGACAGTGTATTACACGTAAAGCCTAAAATAGACCTTTAGATCAGCTTAGGTCATTTAAAAGGAAGCTGAACATGGGCCTTCAGAATGAAGAATACTGTTGGACAAACCTTGTTCAAACTAAAGGATGCTCAAGGTACCTTCTTCAGTCTTCAGAAAACAATCTTAGGAGTTCCTGGCTTCTTGCAAATAAGGTTTAATAAATTAATAAGGAACTGCGAGATTGATAAAGGAAAAAGTTGGGGCAGCCTTGAGGGAATAGCATCTTTAATAAAACTTTGATTTTTTTAGGATACATTTGCTATCTTTTGGGTATATTCTTTTCATATTCTGTTGCCAAAAATCTAGATTACATCTAATATAGTAAGGGATTTTTGGAGGTTTTTTAAGGGCCTGTACATCTTAATGTGAAGAGGACATTTCCTAACTGACAATTGATTCTGAGTATAAACCAATTGCAAATGAATGAGGAATATAGACACTCACAGGCTTTTTAAATCAGAAATCAGAGCAAACAGATCAGGAGAGTTTTGTTTGTTGTTTGTATTTTAGGAAAGCACTGGATTTGATTTAGGAGGCTTTGATCTCAGCCTGTTATCTGAGCTGTTATTCTGGCAAGAGTGGAAATTTTAAGGGACATTGCCTAGAACAGATTTTGAGGTGGAAATACTGTGAGAATATTTCTGCAATTTGTCTATCTATGCCTACCCTACTCAAGAGCTGAAAATAATAGTCTGGATAGTTTACATAATAGCTAAATTATAGAGGAGAGGATTTTGAAATTTCCTGTATAAGGGAAAAAATGTAAACAACCAAAGCAACAACCTTTTCTCCTTGGTTTGATTGTTTCTCTTTGCTTTCTCCCCTTTGCACACACTGAGCAAGTCTTTTTGTGCCCAGTTTTTTTGCAGATTTTTATGAGAAGATTCACCCTAAATTATTTCCTTAGTAGTCTCTAGTAGCAAAAATGGTCCTAATAAAAATAGGTCTAAATCCTACATAGTGATGGTGATAAGTGATTAAATGTTTCCATGCAAAGGCTGGCTTTCTGCTTGTTCTTTGCCTCTCAGTTCTTCTGTGAGAAAACTAAATGATGCTGAGAGCAGTACAATCACCTTCGTGGCCAACGGGGGAAAACAACCCTGTGTGTCCCAAGCTCACAGCACCCCTTGTAAGAACAATCCTGTTGATAGTGGGGACCTGGGAAAATAGACTCTGAAATGTTAGGCTTTGTGTTGCACTTGCGTAAGCAGTATGATAAATTATATGATTGTTAGATGTGATGATTGTTTAGAAACTAAATATAATTATTGTATAATCATAAGAAGAATCATGAGAAACTATGTTAGAAATTTAAGGGGGAGCCATGAGAAGCCATGCTTGACTGAAATCTATGTATACAATAGAACAATATAAGTTTAATAATTAACATGAAAGTTATATAGCAATAGAATATAAAACCATGTTCATCTTGGATGTATGGTTGGAGTCAGATTTGAGCTGAATACTCCTGACACCCAGAGCTCTTAATAAAAGCACTGACATATGATCATTTTCGTGGTTATATGTTTCCGAATGCTAACACTGTCTCTGGAGTTCAAGGCATCAAGGCTTGGTGAGATCCTTTCCACACTCACAGGTAGCTAGAAATCTTGTGGGAAGATAAGGGAAGATGGAAAATAGAGGGGAAATTCATGGAACAGTGAGCAACTCCAACAATAACAGAACAAGTTCCCTCCTTTCCTCTATCTTTCTCTTTCCAATGTGTGTTGTTTTGCAGGAAAAGTCATACCGTGAGGAACATAGGCCATAAAGATATTTAGAATGATTTTTCTGAAGCCTCTTTTACTTATTCCTGAAATTCAGAAATGTTTGTGCTGCCTTCTTGCTTGGGGAATCACACTTCTACCTCTGCAAAACTACATGACTATGTCATCAGTAGTCTGGGCTTGCTCAAGGCAGGGATGTTTGTGAGGATGAGCACTTGGTCTTCACCAATATTACATCTCCTAGGAGCAAGAATCAGGCTATGTACAATTTTAGAGTGATCATCTTTGCTCTCATCTAAGTAGGAAATGAGAGAGCTACATAAAAGTTATGCATTCTCATGGTCAGTTTCACAAATACCCTTGTGAAAAATACATCATAGACAATAGAGAATAATACTGCAGTGTTGAATAGAATGGATATTTCTTTGCTCCCACAGACCCCTATGTTGTATCATTAAAGAACTTGGTTGATTTTTTTTCTTCCCAAACATTTCCAATTATATCTATATTATGCTTACAACTCTATACAGAAAGGTATCATGACCAAATATTTCTTGCTGACAAACATTAAAAAGGATAAAATTCAGACCAAAATGATATGAAAAAAATATTGTTGCAAAAGCAAATAATTATAATCAGGAAATGCTGTAAATGATGCTCCTTAATAGTGGAGTGATGAAATTAGCTCCAGACAGAAAGCAAAAAAAGTTTTATTATATGATAATGGTATATCATCACTAGTTGACACGTGGGATGAAATTGTTTCAGTTGAATAAAACATATTTTATGCTTGTTTCTTATTATGAAAAAACAATAGAGGCACTGTGTCAGTATTGCCTTACCAGGTTCATAGTTACATGGAGTTTAAATACTTATTTCTTTCAGATATCCTTGAAATGAAAATAAACAAAATGCAGAATATTAAATGCTATGTCAATGTTTTTATGGAATGTCTTTGAAAAATAAATTAATATAGAAAGAATAACAGAGTACTTAAAAATTTCCTGACTGTTAAGTGCAAGATGATTTTTGTGTACTGATTTCTATAATTTTGTTCTACTGTCATGGCATGACATTTTATGAAAGATAGCCCAGGCTGTCAGATTTAGGAGGGATACAGGAGTAGTTTGAAATGTGGACAATTTTGGGAGTTAGATTTAATTGAAAGATTAAAATCTTTTTCATTTTTCCTTGCTTTCTAGCTCAGTGCCTGTATCACTAACTTTTCTTGCTCCCTGTTGCTCAGTAAGAATTTTTTTTGAAGAGGTCATATTTTTTTGACGTTTTCACATTTTTGCTTCAGCAATACTTCAGGAAAATATGCTGATGAACTATTCTGCTACCAGAACGTCAATTTCAGAAAGCAAGAAGGAAATCCCTTTCCTCCTCTTTTATAAATGCTGTATATCACATGTATATCACAACTCATTTGGTTAATCCAGGCAGATTAGCAAAGTTTTGTGCAAGACTGGCCTAATTTGGTGACAGCTGTAACTACGTCCTTTGCAAAGAGGGCAGTGCTGGGACACACCACAGCTTCTGATCTGGAAGCTTCATGCATATTTCCTGTTCATTCCTGCCTATGATACTGTTATACATTCTTAGTAGAGATTTATAGAACAATAATAATGAAATTCTTAAATATTACATACCAAGAAACTACTATGAGCTATTCTTTCTAAATTCCTAGCATGAAAAATCAGCCCTGCATACAAAAAAAAAAAAAAAAAAAAATTATTTCTTTGAGCTTTTAAAAGATCATTGTAAGGCAGATATGACTATGCCATTCATTTAGGTTTTAATTCTGAAAAAATGACCTCTTATTGCTATCAAGTTCACATTATTCTTGTTTCGACGATGTTTTTGTAAGGACAGAATGATCATTTTTGCTTAATACTATCTAAGTCTAAAAATGGGAACTTAGTGAAGGAGTTATATTTTATTATTTGTTTTTGTAAGTAAAAAAATTTAACCTTTCACTATATTAAAATTTCTTTATATATTTTTATTTATCCCTCCTTATAGCCACAATCTTTATATTTTCATTTGAGCCAGCCAAAATCTGTGCATTAGGTTTCAGTCCTCTACCTTATGAAAGCAAACTCTGCATACGCTGTGCTAACTAGCACATTCTTCCAAAATATGCCATAGAAAATTTTATAGGAAAATCAGTAAACAAAGAAATAAGGATGACAATAGCAAAAGTTGCAATTCCTTTAAATGAGAATAAATAACATTTTATTAAATATTGCCTTCATTTGAATTCAAATGGAAGTAAGCAATTCTTGCTATTTTCTGTAATTAGTACCTGTAGATAAGTATCTAAGATTCTATAACTTATAGTCAGTATGCCTTATTGTATAAAATTTACAATGTAAAATGTTGTAAAAACATTAAAAACTGCACAAAGTCAAAGTCAACTACTGAAAAAAATTGAGAAATAATGTGAGAAGATGTCACCTCACTGTTGTCACCAGTTCATGAGTCTTTAAAGTTTTTTCAATATGTTTAATATAATGTGATAATGTAAAACTGAAATGACTCAAAAGTGCTCTCTTGGGACTCATTCCAAGCCCTTTTTCTTTTCCCTTTTTCATCATCCAGTCTTTCAGAAGCCCCTGGGACAGCCACTTTAAAACAATCTGTGGTGGTGTGATTTATATTTATATATCTAATGAAGCCTATTTTAAAATAATTATTCTGATTTAATTTAAATAACTCCCTACTGTTATCCTGCTAGGGATGGTCAAGGGAAATTACTGTATATTTTACTATTAATTGTAAATCTGTGGTTGGTTAGCACACACAATAACATGTCTTGGCAAAAAGATGACTGTTCTGCATCTATGCTCTTTTCTTGGTGTATTTTCTCATTTCTTCCAACCAGTGATAAATAAATAAATAAAATGTTTAAGTACAGTTCAAAAATATTCGGGATTACGTTTGCAAGTGATGGAAGCAAGAAATATTTGCAGTGGTAAAAAACTGCAAGCAAGAGGATTACAGAAGAAAATCATGCCAGGAAAAATATAACAAGTAGTTACAGCAAGGGTTAGTTAGGCAAAAGAATGCAAAAATAAGTACCCACAGAGATGAGAAAATAAAATTTAAAAAAAAAATGGCTAGAGACACCAAAAAATGGCAAAGAATAAGATTTAAACAGGTCCTTAACCAATTTTCTTGGCTTATGGTGGTTTATCTGGCACAGTATCATGAGGTGGTTTTGGCTACGCAGATATAGCTGGGTATTGGTACCTCCCCAGATACACACATATGAGTAAGAGCACTCCATGTTCCACAGGTGAGTCACTGCTAGGGAGATAAAACACGAGTTCCATTAAGCATTATAAATGCTAGAGAAGACAATAGAATAAGCCAAGAAGAAGATTTTGACTGTGTGAAGGAAAGCTTTCACAGGATATAAGTATAATAAAACAAGCAGTGCTCCCTAGTCCATGCCAATGGATTTGCTGTTGTTTGGTTAACTATTGCTTTGCTGCTGCTTCACAATAGTTATCACAAGTTGGCATTAAGCAATCTAACAAATAAAGCAAAAGTTGTTAAATTTACAAACACTTAGCACTAGGAATAAAAGTTCTGAAAACACTTGAATAATAGTATCTTCAGACAGCATTTGATCTTTAAGATTAAACATTATTATTACTGAATGCCAGTAGTACACAGTCTAAGGAATTATTACTTGTAAGTGTCTTTACTAAAAATTTTCAATGCTGCAACATAAATTTGAAAAAAAAATGCATCAGGAAGGTTTAGCTCTTCAAATAAACCCTAATTAAATTGTGCTAAATATATAGCATCAGAAGGGCTTTATTTCAGAAATAAAGGGCTCTGTGGATCCATTTTTTCAATAGAAGAATTAAAGGTGAGGGTATTTTCTTAGTATAATTTGGTTTATATACAATAATACATTAACATGTACATCCATTAGATAGCCTTACTGCCCAATCAAAAAAAAAAAAAACAAAAAAATACCCTTCCAGTATTTCAGACATTTTTACTGTGTCATTGTTTTTACTGATCAAATTTTGCACCGATGGGAAAGCAGGAGAAGAGCATGGAATTTATGAGCTTAAGGAGCAAGTGTGAATCCATCATGGGATGATATTATTTGCAAAATGAAGCCCATGCAAAGGCTTTATCCACATGATGTTGGAAATTACTACAGTGGGCATATGCATGACCAATGGAAAATCCCACCAGAAACTTCTTCGTACAGAATTTCAAGGGAAGCACTATGACAACCATAAAATATACAAGGATGTTGCACAATTTGGAGTAATGATAACATAGAGTGACCCTTGTAATTAAAATCATCTTTGTTGGGCCAGACTCAGCTCAGAAAAGACTGGATAAATCCTCAAGTAGCTCTAGGATAAATGGGGTTGTGAGCAGAGGAACAGTTTTTCCATTGCTTTTACACTTACTCAGGTTAACCTGCTGTGACCACCCAAAAGAAAATTCCTGACTGAGTTCAATCCATTGGCTCCCTCCTTAGATTTTTTGCTTCAAACAGGTGGAGATGCCAAAGAGAGAATAGACATAGTTGTCGGTGAATAAAAATGGTGTTTGCTTTGTCAGGATGGCAAACAAAGCAAGATGTGTTGACAGCAGCAACAAATGTGTACAGAAACATTACAAATTTTGAAGTGGAAGGCAGATGGGTCGGGGCAGTCATTTACACAGACATATTACCTTGACTTAATCTCTACCTCACACATCTTTGCAACCTTCTTCCCAACAGCAGGCTGTTACTTACATGGCAGCTCACTGGTCTTTAAAGAAAGGTGGTCACTTCAGCAGTCTTTTCTGCTCAAATCCTGTGAAACCACTCCCAGAAAAAGTTTACTGCATGGTATAAAAGTGGTTCATGACAAAACTCCTCTCCCATGAAAAGGTATCAACACTAATCCAGCAACAAACAGTGAAACGTTTCTTCTAAGACTCAATATTTGCTGAACAAAAATCACCCTTGTTCAATACAATGACAGTTTTCTTCATAGAGATTATACTAAAGAAAAGGGACAAGAGTAAAACCTCAGGTCATTAATTCCTGTAACCACTTCTTCTTGAAATCTATTTTCAGGAAAAATACAGAGTTGTTAGAATGTCAGAATTTAAAGATCTACTTAACATAGGTCAAAAATTAGAATGATTTCAATTCAAGACCTTTTAAGATTTAATAGCTTTAGTAAATGTAGGGTCCTAGTAATTACTATTTTAAAGGCAAGCAAAGCTCAGCAGAACTAGAAATCAAAGACAAATATACAGCAATGCTATGAAACACTAGGAAACACCTAGAGAGAGGAGATAAAATATGAATGATGGTGCATAATTGTGTAAATTAATTTGAAAGGTAAGTTAAATGTAAAACTAACTTACAACTGAAGTATAAGAAACATCCTGTTTGGAGTTAACCTTTGTTTTGTGTTGTTTGGAATATGATATAGAGCCCTGGGTATCACCATATCATGAAGAAATAGTCAAATCAGAGGGAGCGCAGAACACAGCAGCAAAATTGTTAGAAAAAACCCTCTGACTTTTAGAAAGATTGACTCATTGGGAAGCAAGTATTTAGAGTGTGTAATTAAGGGTCTAGTCAGCTCCTACAGTGGAAGCTATTTTTCAACTTCTTAGAAATTTAGATAGAAAAACTAGCCTTGTATGAAAATAAACAGAGCTTCTCTGAAGGTCACTAAAGTTTTTTGGTTTTTTTTTTCCAAACAGGAAAAAATTTTCTGCACTACAGGTCAGCCATTTACATGGACATGACATTACAGCTATCAACTGCTGCCATATTCGATCATCTTAGTCACAATCAAGCACTTTTTGAGGGCTTGCTAAGGCTACTAGTGAAAATTTCTGTGTTTGCTTTTCTAATGCTTCCTGTTTCGAAGATTTACTGAGACTTCTTTTAGCAGCCTGAGTACATTCATGTTTTATTGTCAGACCTTGGTAAGAGAAAAAAAAAAAAGGGAAATGCCTTTTCCTTGCTCCAGGAAGTTAGTTTTCACTGAAAAAGTCAGAAAACATTAAAAATTAAACTTCTTTAGTAAGATGATGATAGTGTATCATAGTGGAAAAATGGGTAATAATAATTTCTCCCTTGCTGATACTGATGTTTGGAAAAAATAATCTCTTCAAGTTGATCTAACTATACAAATGAGAGATGCATGACAGAGAGTCACAGAAACAGGTAGCTGAAGCTTACATTTGCAAAATCTGTGATGGGTCATGTCCACCTACTATTGTATGGGGAACTTGATAAAGGAACACTTAAGAGAATTTGTGATCACCGGTTCTTTAGTTCTTACAAAAACAAAACCTACCCCTCAGTATCAAGAAAATTGCGTGTTTAGATTGGTGGTAGTGGTTTTCTATTTTAAAAGCATTAGGTTTCAGAATGTCTGTTTCCAGAAGGATTCCTCCATATGCATTACCTAATCATGTGTATTTAGATTCTTCCTAGACACACTACATATTTTCCTTCTGACACAGCTACCAATTATTACCAATATTACCAATATGCAAAGAGATTCACGCAGTCCACTTGGGGAGTACCTTTTAAGGTTTGTAGTTACTTCATGATCTGTGTAAAGAATATATTAGTCTGAAGTCTAGACCAGCTTACTGATCATTCTTCTTTAGACATGAAACACCAGGTTTGTCAGGTCACTCTGTCCTGACTTAGTTAATTGGCAAAATTAAAGAATAAAAGAAAAATGTTTCCTGCTTAAAAAAACCAAATAATCAAAAAACTAGCTTATTCTAATTCAGGACTCTCTTTGCTTCTAGCACAGTTAGTGCTACAAACTTTGTGACTCAGCTCTCCCCTTCTTCCAAGACATATCCTACATACCTGCAACATTTTTTGCAACTTCTTCTTTTGTACTACATGTGTTTCAAAAGATGGATGTTCTTTCTCTCTATATGGAGTAGGAAATGTAAGACAAATGGACAGGATTGAGTTACTGTATATGCTTCTCATTTCCAAGCTATGGTCTCCATTAATATTTATTTAATGCTTCATAAGTGCTTGTTTACAGTTCTTGCTGACTGGGAACTTGGGTGTCACATGGAGTAAGTTAAACTATATTCTTCTCATTATTCTTCCATTTCTCCTGCATTGTGTAATTTCCAGATTTTATTAAAAAGGTGAGATCTATTCTCTATTGTAGTATCTACCATGAACATATATTGATGTCATTGAAAATAGATATATGCTGGCATTATGATGTTTGTTTATTTTTCTAAAGGGTGCAAAACTCAAAATAAGCTCTGAAACTCCACCCACAATTTGCAAAATACATGTAGGTATTACTACTTATATCTTACATTAGACTTCTCACTGGTATGAAATTGCACTACTGTAAGGTAAAATAGCCACAGCCAAGTTTTGACTGCAAAGGACTTTTATTCATCCCTGATGTCAGACATAACTGGCCCATCAGACTTTTATGAAAATACAGTAAAATACAGCCAATTCTTGAGCAGTCATACATTTTGCCAGTTTTAAGAATAATTTTAAGCTCTATATAACTGAATTTTAAAATTAAAATAATGATAGACTATTAAATAAGCCAGTGATTTAAACTTAAATTATATTCTATAATTTCTAAATTAATTCTAAAAAAAAGCACTGTTCCCCCAAATATTTTTCCTATTTTTATCCAGTATTAGTGAGGGTTTATTATGCAGTATTAGTGAGGGTTTCTTTGTAGTCATACACGAAAAAATGGTCTAACATTTCTTGATGTTTTACCCTTTTTTTTTTAAGCTGAATCCATGTTCCCTAAGCATTATCTGTTGCAATATGATATTTTCAGAAAAATGCCTGCTAGAAAGTTTAGACATGGTAGTTCAACATTAAGCTTCTGGGGACATCCACGTTGTATTATGTTTGGCTTAGAATGAGCAACTCCTGCTAGATTCAGCAAAAATAAAGCACAATGACCTCTTCAGCTGGACACTTCAGCAGCTGGTCTATAACTTAAGGAGAGTTTTGCTTTACGCTTTTTAAACTGTTCTGGGGATTGAATAGACAACATATAAAAATATGACAGGAAGATGATGGATTATGGGTCATAAGTCTCATTTCAGCCATACAAATAAAACATCATGCTTGTGTGTTATGATAATACATTTAATGGACAGAAATTAACAGATGTTGATTGCATTCTAGTGTGCACAGCATACCAAAAATCACAGAGGAATGTTTAAAAGATTGTAAAGAGACCATGCCATTGGATGCCTGTAAAGCAGAGTTAAAGCAGCAAAACCACAGGAAAGAGAATTTGGTAGTTGTCTGGCTTTGGTTTAATCGTTCCTCTCTGCCAAATGCAGTCATTACAGTGTAACAACAATTGTATGCTTTTTCTGCCCCTTCCTAAGCAATACTTTATAGCTGTCAAAACATAAGGTTGTGACAGACTCTTCTTATAATAAAACTTCAAGACAAACTTAGAAAAAAAAGTATGAATGAAACTTTGTAGTTCAGTGCCATTCAGAATTCTATAAACTGTCCAATATAACATTTAAAAGCACCAAGATCTGGCCTTGCTTAGTTACAAGCTGGAACAAGATTTTACACATAATACATATACCCACAAAGTGAAATGCAGCTTAATACTAGAACTACCTCTTTCTATATTCAGATGTAAAAGCTAGATTTACTTTGCTAAAAGAAAGACTTATGTGTATAGCATGTATTGAAATCCACCTCAACCCATTTTCCAGTCAGGTAACATTTATTTTCATCAGCCTATGAATCTGTCAATTTTAGCATTCTATCAACCTTCACTGACTTTTAAAATTCTTTGTTTCTATATGGGTCTATTTTCCAGTTTTGAAACATGATTTAAAACAAAAAACATGGAAGCAACATACTGACTGTCCATCTCCATTAATTCATATACCTCTTTATAATGGTAGATCAGCATGAAGAGAATTCCTCGAAGTATTAACTGCAAGAAGGCTACTAGATAGTAATTAACAGTAGAGACTTACTTTAATTACCATTTTCCCTTTTCTTTCAGGCTTTTTGCTAAAAATATCTGAATCACAGCAAAGCTCAAATAATCACTTTTGATCTATACATGTTATTTTCAGATGTCAATTTTAATCTTCTCCTATGTCCCCAGTGAAAAAATTTGGTGGAAAGCTGCAGGACATGATATTGTGGTATTGATATTTATCTGAGATGGCAGCCAAAAGTTATAGGAATAGGTGAGCATTTCAAGTCCCACTATATTCTCTCAATACTTTGGGAATACCACAGATATATTTTGTTCCATTTTAGTTATTTCAAGTACCATCAAGTTCTACCAATCTTCTGTAAAACTGGGAAGAATGCACCAATTTGTATTAGGATCTTAACAGTGGCTATGGGACTATTCGCATATTTTTTCATTTGCAGTATTATTTGTATTAGGATTGCAATATTTTTCTAGTATCTGCAAAATTATTGTCAGCATGGAGGGTCTTGGTGTTCATCTTGCTTTATCTTAGGTGCAGAAATCTATTCATAGAAACAAAGAGGAGATGTGTTCAAAACACACCAAGGGATGTGCAATAATGGATAGATCTGCAGAACACCTTGCCAAGGAAATTGTGGATACTGAAGGCTTACAAGATTCCAAGGACAGTCGATTAATCTCATGGAAGAAGTGTGTTGAGGTATGCTAATAGAGAGAAGAGCTGCAAGCAGTCAGGGTCTTGAAATCAGTTGAAATAGGATACTTTTTATTTTCCTCTCTGTTTTTACTGTTGTGAAGACACACAGTTTTGGTCATTGATGGAAAAAGAGCACTCCTTCAGATGGACTTGTAGTCTCATTTGGTACAGCCATTCTTTACACAATTCTCTGCTTTTGATTTGCCATAGACCATTTCCTCAATGCCATACTCTGCATTGAAATGATCAATTCATAGGAGAAAACTTCTTAACTTGCCAGAAATTTACCTTCATTGTGTTAACAAGTTAATGTGTATGATTTGCTGTTCTTTAGAAAATTTCCAAGCAGTGCAAGATCTTAGGAGAGGCACTGAAATGAGGTATATTCAGATTGGCACTTTATGCCTCTACCCATAAAAACTTTTTCCAGATTTGTTGCTGATGCATATGCTTTGAATTAATCATTCCACAGAAGAAAAATGTTGTAAAATAAACAAACATTGTAATATGCAAATAAAATCTGTCTGCAAATACAATTGTGAAATTTTAATGATCTATCAGTTTTAGGTATTTTGTACTATGCTATAAATAGTAATTTGAAATTTGTTAGCTTTTCATGCATATCTAAGATTAAAACTATTAGATCTCTCTTTAAACCTTTTGGAATAATAAATAAAGAAGGAAAATATATTAAATATCACAAGCATTCAAAATCTTCCCTAGATTTTAATTCCTTATTTTGAGTCATTTTTACTGTGGAAGTCAGACCCAATGACACACACTATGCTCTATCTCACAGTTGACAATACAGTGCCATCAAAATCATAATTGTTAAAAAAAGAGGAAGATTAAACATCTTACTCTACAAGTAATACATAATGTCATATACCTATTACTAAGAAGGCCCATCTTCTATGACCAAAGAGAATAACCTGATTTGAACTAGAAGAACTGAATAGAATTGTTAAACAATCCTTTGCATTTTAAGCAACATTTAATTAGAAACACACTTTAACCACCAAAATGATAAAAATCCAAGAGATTAAAATTTGAGTGTCAATTATCATAAAATTCATCATTGTAATTCTTATTAAAACTCAGTGTTTAGATAGGTAATGATTTTATAATATGGCAATTTGCATAAGGAGCCCTGAGATGGCTTATTATTTCGATCCTACACAATTACAATTCTAGCTCCATACATCAGAGCTCTTAGCAATGTAAAATCACTGTGCTAATTAATAAGCCATTTACTGACTGCAGCTAGTTATGGTGGTCCTGCAGCTGACCTTACGGAAGATGAGCCATCTCTGAAGTGCCTGTGTGTAACTACAAACATAATGATGTGCCAGGAGGGAATCATTAAAAATAATTTACACAAGCCTTCATTTACAAGATCTTTTGATAGCATGCTTCCCCGGTGTTTAGATCCACAGTGCAACCCCTACCATTTGGAAAGTGCCAAGCAGGAGAGTGAACGAGGATACCTAAGTGGTTAATTAAGAGCCATTCGGACGCCACAAGAGCCTCCTGAAAAATCCCTCTGATGTCTGCTGTGTCAAATGTCTCTCACAGGCAAAACCACAAGAGGTAGCTGCCATAGCAGGCTAATTATTGGGGACCAGGAGCAGTTGAGAGTGGCCTGTCACCGAGGCTTGCTGCGAGCACCCAAGCCCAGAACCGAGCAGAGCAGCTTCTGTGTCATTGGACTTCAGAGAAACAGTAGAAATGAGGCACTCTGATATTCAGAGGTGATTGCATAAGCCATAGAAGTGTGCAGCTGTAGATGAAATTATTCGCTTGTGCCATTTGATGCATTTTGTAATTTTTTGCACTTTACTGTTATTCCATCTTGAACATGTGTTTTTTAAATTCATGCATTTTAAAACTTTCATTTTGAATACTTATAAGAAAACAATAACTTATAAAAGCCTTATAGACCTGAACAAAGATTTCAAAACCGTCAAAGGTAATTTTTATGACATAAAAATAATTTCAAGCTACATAAAGGAACCACATTCTATCACACTACAGCATGAGACTACAACAGAAAATATGCACATACACGCAAAACAGTCTTCTTATTTCAGTACAGTCAGAACAACTAACAAGACTAAAAGAATGTGTCACTGCCTCCCTCACAGCAGCTAGATATGAACATCTGAAAACATGCAGCTCATGATTTATTTCTCCTTCAGCCAAGTCCCTGCAAGGTGGAGGAAGAGAGCTGCTATCTTGTGTGACGTTTTATTAGTTTAGTGGCATTCGATTGGTTTACTGACACACACAGGATTTTCCAAATTGGCATGGGGAAAGTGTCTTTTTCCCAGCTTGTCTGTCCGTTGTGCAGCCAAGAGCAAGTGGATGGTACTCTGAGCATGCAGACACTTTCCACATCTCTCTGATTCCTTATAAGTCTGTTTTCTGAGGTGCCTTTCACAAGTGCTGTGTGAGAAAACACCATGAGCACATTGCTTGGGCGATCCTGGCTAGATTATTGCCTCGTGGCTGAGTGCCAATACTGGGCCTGGGAAGAATTAATTTAGTAAAGGTGGAGGCAGCAATACAGTTGCTCTGTGCCTGAGTTTATGTCTGTGCAGGTATTTGGGAGAGAGAAAGGAACACACTCTGTGTTTGGCATCTTATCAATGATACTGTGATAGGATTTATAAGTTTGCATGTGTGATTTTTTGAAATACATCCCATTTTGGCAAACTTATTTTAGTAAGAGAAGGATTACAACCTTCTACATGGAAACCAACACCCTTCCACTGATGTTTTAGTTTGAAATGTATTAGAATTACTTTGTCTCATGTTTAAAAGAGCTATGTAAATAAATTCTCTTAAAATAATAATTACCTATCCATTCCTTCTATAGCCACATCTCTTTGCAGGAGGAAAATTTTTCTAATAAAGCTACGTTTCTCAAAGGCATAAAGGAGATGGCTTTCATTCTAAAACTCTCTTATCATTTTGCAGAAATGGATTGGATGGAATTCACCTCTCCTTTCTACAAATAAGATGAATTGTCCAAGGCAATAATTTGGCTTCCTTCTGTAATCAGTGGAGACAGAGATCTTCAAAAGGGAGGTGGGTTCAAGCCAGTCAAATTACACTTCTCTCATTAGACAAGACAAATCACTTTTACACCACAGAGAGGGAATCAGCAACCAGGCCAGTCTCTTAATGTTTTAAGTGGCAAAAATTCTACTTTTCTCTGGTTTGTCTGCATAGTCTGTAGAAGAAGTGAGAATTGCAGCTGCGCTTATTAGAGCAGCAGACTGAGGCACAGAGGAAAAGCTGGAGGAGCAGTGCCATGAATGCAGCCTAGATCCTCATGATTTTCAGGCTTGACTGACTCTATACTGCTCATAAGTAGAGAGATAGTAGGGCAAAGCCCCAGCCTGTGGTTCCAGCCTTTGGTCTTTCAAGGTAAGCAGAAGCAAATGGAGTAATGTGAGCTTTAAAAGTAACTGTCTTCCACTGGGACATGACAGGCCCCTCCTTCTAGGCCTTCACCTCCAGAAGCAGCTTCATACATTTTAAACCAGCATTTCTTGTCAAATACCAGCTTATGATGAAACCATCTGTTTAACTAACCCAGGCATATGCAGAGCTCTTGCAGAACTTTGTTTGTTTTGCTATTTTTCAACCTACTCCATTGTTTGTGACTGGTGACATCGTTGTTAGTTTCACTGGCAACCAAAATGACAGATGACAGTATGCCAGTGACATCCCAAAGTAATATCAGCAGTCAAAATTTGACCAAATTAGTGACTGGCTTATCACCAAGTCTGTACTACATTTGAATAATTCTGTATCACTGAAGTTACAATCTCTAATCAACATACCCTAATATTTGATCTAGGAGGCACAAATAATAGCCTACATTGTCACGTGAACTATATAGCCTGTAGATAACACTGAATAGTAAAACAATCAGCAAAGGAAACTATTTTGAATGCATACTTGCCGTCTTTCTGTCATAAGAGAAATAGCATACCAATGGTGATTCAGTGATTTTTTTTTTTTCTGTGTGTGCATTAAGATGCATGTTTGCCCACAGCTGTATGGAAACCAACTTACAGAGCTAGAACTTCAGAGAGAATTTGATAAATAGCTGGTTGGGCTACTCCTGTGAGAGAAATACCTTTTTAGGGACACCAGCGTGGTTAAAAGCTAAATGCTCTGCTTTCTAAGTGACAACAATCAGCATGATATTTTTCAGCTAGGGCAGTTAAATATTGCCCAGATACTAATAAGAGAGATGAAAAATGCAGCATATGACACTCTCACGATTCTTATAATAAACAGAATTTATCATTCTTACTAACTGGTTTTAATACTTTTGAGTATTTTTCCTTAGTACATGTAATAGCAGATAGACAATGAAAGGAGGTGCAGATGCAAAGAGAAAAAAAATTGGTTTATGGTGCAGCAAAGGACATATTTTTCAAGTGGTAGCTTCAGTGGTACTAGAAAAATGTGGTAAAAAAGGATGAGTCATTTCTGCTCTTTCAGTGTGAATTCCCCAAAATGGAGATTATTTCTGCACTTGAATTTTCAGCCAGGCATCTTTTGAAAGGAAATGGGGAAATTCATGCTTCTAATTTAACAATATTGACTTTAGGGTTTAAAAATTTGTCTTCTAAAGGCCAGTTCTTCTTGTCCTTATCATATATATAATCTCACTGAAGCCAGGATAGGTGCTCCTGTGAGTGAGGGAAATCCCTTATGGGTTTAACTTTGTGCCAGCCCAGATGTTTCTCTTATTAAAGTCAGCATTAAAAACTCTTGTTACTCTGAATGATGCAAGATGAGACCAGTTGTGAAGTGTTGCTGAATCTTTCCCAGTTCTGCTGGATTTCGACACATTGTAGAGCAGGCCCTAAATTATCTAACTTCATCCTGCCCCCAAGTGTGAAGTCATTCCCTGGGGAAAATCTCCAGTGCAATCACTAATATCTCTGCTTGGGAAAGGATTGCAAGAGCAGATGTTAGTGTTTGCCTTGAGGAATATCCAACATATTTGAGCAATCACAACATATAGTGAGATGGAAAGATAACAACAGAATAAAACAAATGTCTTTCTAAAGTGCTTACTCTTTACTATGTTTGGGTTATCTTATTTAAGAGGAAGCATCATATTTCCTGAAGATCATCACCTGTCATTAAAAGAGAATCTGTGACTGCACACCTACCTGACTTTAGGGGAAGGGGAACACCTTTATGCATTTCTTTGTTTCATATGTGTACAATGAAGTAAAACTTAGTTCTCTTTTTTTACACCTTCCTCTTTTTCTTCTTTTTTTTTAAAGGAAACTTCAGTCCAGAAAGCCAATAACTAATAAATGTTTAATACTTATGTGTCTAAAAAACAGTTTCAATTTTTATAAATATGACTTGACTGTGAAAAGCAAATTTTATTTTATTTTATTTTATTTTATTTTATTTTATTTTATTTTAAACATTCAATTCAGGATTTTTTTTAATGCAATGAAAATTGAAGTTGCTATGTTTAATACCATGTATTCATGCTTAACAAAGTCCAGGAATTTTAGTGAACAAATATTTGCAGTAGACTGCCATGAAATGCTTCCTTGAGGAAAACCATAAAAAGTATTTTTAAAGGATCCTTGTAGCCACTATATGACATTTGTATAGACATCAAGTCAAAAGTCTCAGGCTAAGTCCTTGTGTATTCAATAAGAATCTTTCTTGGACTTAGTTGACCTTGATCCAGCCCATGGTTAATAGGGGGACAAAATGTGGTATTATTCAGTCTGTTGATATACAGGTATTTTCCAGAGACAGGCATTTTCCAGAGATCCTAAAGATAAAGTATTTTTCAACCTCTTTAATTCAGCTGAAACCCAGCAGCAATCTATTCTAAATATGTATAATCAAGTAACAGTGATTTAAATAAATAAGTACTAATACATCTTGCATGTGTCTGAAGCTTATGTATGAAATGTACCTGTTAGGAAAGAAAATATTTTCTCCTGTGTTCCCTCTTTAAATTTCATAATTACATAAGGAGTGATTGAAAAAAGGAAAAACAGAATAATTATATTAATAATCTGAAAAGCTTAAACATGTAAGTATATTATTGGGTAGTGTTCTTATTTTACCATAGCCATTTTCAACACATAAATCACTTCCACAAAGAATCGAGAAGTATGAAAACATATTCTTTCTCTGATTAGAATTTTTGAATCACACTGAGGATCTTTGAACAATTGAAAGCTTCAACTAAAATCTACAGAAGTCAAGGAAAAAATTTTTTCAAGAGGTTTGCGTCCAGGCCTGTATAGTAGTAATCAACATCTTATTGGGTCTTGCAGAATTTGAGTTTTTCAGCAGCACAAATGGAAAGGCAAGTGAATGCATTTTTATGAAATTGAATGGTAAAAAAATTTATTTGTGAAAGTATGATACAATTATATAATTAACAATGCAGGAGAGGTCAGTAAGCAGAAGAAACCTTTGTAGAATGTAGGAATTGGTAGGACGAGAGTTGGTGAATTGTTGCTTCTCAGTATGTTCTGATTACACTTCCTCCTCTTTTCCATATGCCATATTGGGAGCTAGTACTTGGAATAAAAGGCAAACTGTTTCTAGTTCTACTTTCTTATCCCTGTGAGAACTGATTTCCTATTTCTTTCCTTATTGTCATTGCTAGGAGTGAATACTGAGGGGTTTTTGCCACCTTTCCTTTTCAATCTCCTATTCTAGTGGTCAGGGGTGTATACTGCTCCTAGTTCTCCTCTTACAGGGTACAAAATCATAGCAGTAGTATTAAATGCATCATATAATATAAACACATATAAACACTACTATATAACGCACAATCACCAAATTTCTATGGGTATGGTTTGGTGGTAGATTAAAAAATTTCTATGGGTATGTTTGGTGGAAGATTAAAATAATATGCTGAAAATAAGATATCTTGGTTTAAAATGGAATGACAATGTGGAGACTAAACATGTTTGCATACAAAATCATTTTAAACACAGATACATGAAATTTTAGGAATTATGCAAACTCCTGTTGTGTGGGAGAAATGGCAAAATGCAGAAGAAACTGAGTTTTCACCCATTGTCATGCATCTCCTTTAGCTACTGGCAGCCTTGTTCTCTCAGGCATGTCCAGAACTCAAAGTACCAGGATGGTGCCAGGTCCTCCTCCTCTTCCCAAATTACTCTGGTCTCTAAAGGGTGCAGGCTGAGTGAGAAGGATCTGATTTTTCATGTATTTTTCTTTTACTTGGTGGTAACAACAGCTCTCACTGCCGATGATGCTTACAAGTCCGCTCCTCTTGAAGAGCTTCCGTGTGTTCATAGTGTTCCCAGTAAGTGACAGGTTGGTTATGCTGATGTTATTTCCTTATCCTTATATCTAAACTGTTCCCTTATGCTAAGGGTTAACTTAAGGTTGTGCATATTGATCTTAATCCTATACTTAACAGTATTGTCAACTAAGCTAAACTTATGTTAATTGCTACAGAAAGAAAAAGAGGAAAAGGGTTCCCTGGGGAAATAATAATTCCCTGCATGGTACAAAGTGGTATTTAGTCATGCTTCTGTCTCCTTATCTCTCTGCTTAAACCACCTAGCATCCAGTGAAGGTACTATACCTTATGGAAGAAACACCTTCACATGTAGTAAAGGAATTCTCAGATGAGCAGTGAAATCCTCGTTGTATTGCTGTCTTGTACTGGCTCTGAAGCACATGAGGTACTTGCAGACAGACAGACAGACCACCATGATACAGAGAATCAGGGCCTGACTATCTTTCCAGCCAAGGTCATTTTTTTGTATGGAAGCTTGTTGGTTTTGCAGAGATGTTTCAGA